>NW_009951982.1:644611-663048 GCF_000747805.2 Chaetura pelagica | reverse complement strand
TGCTTATTATCCCATTACAAACTAGCTCACATTGAAAGAAATGAAGTAAACAAATATACTAGTATCCTAATATAATGAAGTGATAGTTTTAACAGTGTGGGAGGAGTTTCATTCAGCTTCTTAGTACTACCTTATCCTGTTTTCACTGTTCTCAGTTTGGCTAACTAACAAGGCCAGTATCAAGCCCACAGTTCCTGAGGCTACTCAAATTCCCAGAATTGCTTTTATTATTTGTTTGCTAGACTGGGACTCAGGTCAGTTAAATTTTTTACCTCCTTAGCTTCTAAATTTCCTTTCTTTTTGTATTACAATCAGTGTACCATTCTGGTTTTCAAATTCTGGTACAATTATTGTTACATGACATCTTTGCAGTAAATAAAAATTTATGTAGCTTAAGAACTAAGTAAAAGACAAAAGTCAAGCTTTCTGGAAGGGACTAATGATTCTGCCCAAATCTAGGAGGCAGATGTTTAACAATCTCAAATAGCAGAATGCGTTGATCTGGGCAACCCAAACATTTACCAGATTTGGAAAAATCTCCACCTGATTGCTCAAATACAAAATAAGCTGGAATGTAAGTAACATGTAAATCCAGTCCCTTCAATTTCACAAACTCAACCTTTCGATTTGAAATGGAGCCAAAGATGCACAAAATCATTCACTGCTGATCCAACTGAATGACATACAATTTAGATCCTTATCAGGATCAGCATTTTTTCAAACTACAGTCAAGGCCTATTAGTTTTTCACATTACTGGATATTTTTTAATCTGACAAGATTGCTTACATCAAATATTCCTGTAAAAGCAGTAAATTCTGTGCAATTTGTACAGCACTGGAATTTTGTACAGTCTAAAGTAATCCCTCAAATCACAAAAGGAATCTGATGGAATAGAAAGCATTTGCAAAATTAAAAACAGATAGATACATATATTATCACTCCCAGTAGAGGAAGGAGGCCCTGACTGAAAAGCAAGTTCACAACTCAAACCAACACAAAATTTTACAACCACAAGACCATCATTTTTTTGCTTCCCATTTTAATCTGCAATATTGAAAGGGGTCAGGATTCAGAATTTCACACTTACCACCTGGTTAAACAACATTTATTAGCACAGCATCAGGGAGCTGCTGTGCCACTGAGCAGAACATAGACTAATTCTACCCTGATCAAGCAGCAGTCATTGCATCTCCGTATCATTAGGTTACCCTTAGAGAGATATCTCAGTGCTGTGGCTATTCTAATTGGGTTTGTTATAAGCAAAGTGTGGTGCACAGTAACGCAAACATTTCCATGGCAGAATTATTGAGCATTTCAAGAGGAAGGATAACAAAATTTCTTTTTCTTTTCCCCTCTGAGCAAACTCTTTATAGGTCTGGTTTGTAGCTAGCAGAAGAAGAAACGTTCCAGATTTGCATCTTCAAATCTGCCTTCAGAAATCCAGGCCTGAAGTCAGCTGATACAAGTTTAAGGCTTAATTGAAAGGAAAGCCTGTCTAGTTTTCAGTCTCATTTTGCTTTGGGGTAGCAGACTCAGTTTAAATTTTTTGTGCAAGATAAGCATGAAAAGGTATGACTGGGTCACCTAGTGAGTCACCATGGAAAATAAATGACTAATGGATCAATCTGCATCTGGCAGATTGAGGTTCAAATTCTACTGTTCCTTTAGGAAAGGCAGATCTACTGCTTCAAGGCAAAGCAGTTCACAGCACAGGTTATGCAGAGAAGCTTTGCTTGGGTTTTTTGTGGTTTGTGTGCTTTGTTTGTTTTAAAAAAACAAACAAACTAGCTACTTTCTACATTCTGCCTTTAGCAAGTTCCTGTTAACTTTGTATATTAAGAAAACAGAATTGTGTGTGCAATCATTTGCCTCCACACCAACTCTTGCACAGACAGATATCACCACCTTAATTCTGCTGATGGTCCTCATGGTTCTAGTCTGCCCCCTCCATTGACTGTCCATTGTACAGAAGATACAGAAGTGTGTTGGAATGCTTCCCCATTTGCCTATACAACTCAGTTTCCCTGCTTATTTTTTCCCCATGCAAAGCCAGTCTGTTTAGTTACTGTATCTTCCTTTTATTTTTAGGTTTTCTCTCACATTTTGAATTCACCTCTACAGATGTTTACCAAACCTTCTTCAAATCCCCTCTCAGAAAGTTTTGCTTGTCATATACATAGGCAGGTATTTGCTAATACCACAATGGGTTTTGAGGTTATCTACTTAATCTCCTCAGTTTCCTTCCAGTACCTAAGTGTTACCCCCAAGTTACAAACAAAACAGAAAAAAATAATCAAGCAACCAAAAAAAAATGTAAAAAGAAAAAAGGTGTTTTAGATGACCTACAGCAATCCAGAGAACCAGCAATCATACATAGCTTAATACCAGTGACTCTGTTTCTAAGCCTGGTGTTCACATGATGTTTTAATATATTTTTTTTCTCTAGAATGGAAGTATTTTGTGCACATACGCACTACTAAAACCCTACACAATTACCACAGTTATTTTCTGTTGACCTACAGGAAAAAGTTTTCTCAGACATCACTCTTTTTCAAAAGTTGCTCATTTTTATAATAGAAGCAACTTTAATATACAAGTTAACTAAGATCACAGAATGGCAGAGGTTGGCAGGTAGCTCTGGAGATCATTTGGTCCAACCCCCTTGCATCTAAAGCTGGCTGCCCAGGACCATGTCCCTACCTTAAGGCATTCTTTACCAGGTTGGGCAGCTTTCTGGCACAGGTGCCTTTTCCCAGCTTTGTAAGTTGGCTCCTGTCTCTTCAAAATAGCTCTTAGAAAGGGACCCACAGCCATAAAATCAAAAAACTATCAATCAGTATTTTCCTTTTGAGTGCATGAGAGGACACAGAGAAAAAAATCCCAAGCATAGGTCTAGTTATCCTGTTCTGACAGCCAGCTTACTCAGACTCCTACTAAGAAAGTTTTAGTTGGATAAAATAAATCAGCACTTAGCCTAGAATTATCAGAATAGGATGTTCTTTCTTCCTTGTACAATTCTTTCCATAAGGGAGCTATATGTAATTCTTGTTGCTCGGTGTTCAAGCCAGAACCCTCCAGTGTCAGTGTCTACCTGTTACAGCAGCTCTGACTGAAAGTACTTTTGTACCTTTTTTTTTTAAGATGGTAATATTTTCTTTTAGATGGCAACATCACTGCAGCAGTCATGGACACTGCTATGGCAGAATCACAGAGCAAAGCATTTGAGATGGACTTTTTAATTTGTTCCAAAAAGAACCAGAGCAGTGGTCAATAAACCTTTTAATAGAAATCATCATCCCACTGCACCTGCACTAGCAGCTTATAGGAAGGAAGACAACTATAACAAAGGGAGGGAAATTATAGCTAATAGCAAAGGGAAAGAAACACATCAATGGCTTATGTTTTTGTTTCACTACCCAAAAAGGTAGACTGAGATACTGACAGCAACTGGAGTCTCAGATTTTCCTGATTACGCCAATCTTTATGATTTGGTCTTATTTATTTCACCAGATATTTCAGAGATGTGAGCAAAACACTATTTCATTCCTCCAAATGAAGACAAAGAAGTTAATTCATAATAGAGACAGCTTCCTTCTTTTTTTCCCCAACACTATGTCTTTAATTAAACAATAAGAAAAATTTAAAAGATTAAAATTTCATTCCTTTCACAGTTATTCAAGTGTTATTTGAATAACATCTTTATATGAGTGCTTTGTTAGCCAATTGTACTACTCACAGTGCAAATATGTAACAAAGACCTTTACTCCAAATAAGTTTATGAAGGATAAAACTATAGATAACAGCTCAGCATAATTAAAGTACAAAACCAAAGCTAGTATCTCAGAGTTCCACAGTCAATCTCTTCCACAGTACATCAAGGTCTGAATTTGTAATTAAAAAAGAAAAAAAAAAAAAGAAAAAAAAAAAAAAAGGAAGTCAGACCTTTCTTGCATATCACTGATCTTGTTGGCAAGAAAAAAATTAATTCTGCAGTGCCAGAACATGCATAATATATATTAGCAGGAATATGTCTAAACTAAGATGAATTCCTACCTGTCAAGTCCACTGAGCTGAGTAGACAAGGCACCATAGTCCAGACTTGTGAAACAGGTATGAGTACAGTTTTGCTCACCTTTAGACTTCTGAACTCTTTCAAGGCCAGTAACTTTTTCATCTGAACTCATAAAATGGAGGAGTTAGGTAACTGGTTAATAATAAAGAAAAGCTAGTATAGTATCAAATGCCACCAAAAAGGAGAATGCTGTTTGAGGACTCAACTTTACATACTACAAGGTCTCAGCCTGAGGAGGTCTCAAAGGCTCGTCACCCTTGGAGGACCTGTACAAGCCAACACAGATTTGCCAGTGACAAATGGTAGAAATTTATGACACTGCAGAGGACTAGATGCCTGTGGAAATGTCCCTGTTATCAAGTAATGAAAAGGTGTTTCAGCCTGCTGGACACAAACAATTGTGTTCCAAGATGCTACTATAATGACTTTTTGTTTTGCTTAGGACTTGCAGTCAACTTTGGTGAATGAAAGTGCAACAAAATATCCAAATTAATGCCTCAGTGCTACCTATTGACAGACTCCATGAGGACTGTCAAACTAAAAAACAACAAAGAAAACATACTGCTCCACCATTTCAAGTTCATGTGTTTCTCCCTTCCTGCTTTCTACATGAAAAAAACCAAACCATCATGCAGTGTTAAATCCATCCTCTATTCTCCCGGTTGGTGTTTCATTTGAACTCAGAAGCTGTTTCAAAAGGCAAGCTACTGACACAGACTGCAGCATTATTATCCCTTTTTTGAGAAAGTGATGCAGTAAACTAATAAACTCATCAAAGCTTAAAGAATTGCTTAAAATCAGTGACCCCAGCCAACTCAGGTTTATCAAATTAAAACAAAAATAACCCAACCACTGTTAAGAGCAATTACTTCACAGCTTTTCACTAGCAAATGGTTTAGAAGCTAAAATAGCAAAATCACAGTTAAAAAAAAAAGAAAAAACACAGATAGTTCCACAAGCTCTACTTCGTAAATTCCTCCATCCTCACTATTTTATTCCTTTGTCATACTGGCTTGTAAAGCACTGCACTCTTCTTAGCCTGTCTCCCAGAGATCTTCAGTTTGAAGGTAAAAGTTTCCATGATTTGACTATGAAGGATGTGGCCCTTCCAAGCATCCATGAGTTTCTGTCAAAACAATCTCTCTCTTTAGTACTTGACACTGACATTCTGGAAAACATTATTAGAGGAAAAAAAAAATAAACACACACAAACGTGCACACACTTTGGGTGGGTGTGCATATCTGACAAAAGCAAAAGAGAATAACGTTGCACAGCAGTGAACTTAAGGAGTCTGAGACTCAGCACCACTACAAAACTGCTTCATTTTCATTTGGAGAGCACTGATGTATGGTTTAAAATTACTTTTCAGATTTTTAATGGAAAAATTAGTTATTGAGAAAACAGACGCTGTCCAGTCCTCCATGTGTTACCACCTCTGTTCACACTACACTACAACATTGTCTTTCTTTTACCTCTGACAATCCAGATAACAGTAGGAAGACACAATGCCAACATCTGTAGTATTTACTTGATAGTGATGATCACTGATTATTAAGGGTCATAAGGTCATTGAAATTAAATACATACCTCCATTCTAACCTGAGAAAACATGTTTTGGTGTAATTTTTCCCACCTACTCATCCTTTGTTACTAATAACTCCTGCAATTCTAGCAACTAATGTCAGTTCTGATACATCATTGGCACTCAGCTATTAAAACCCCACTCCGAATTCCCATTTTAGTAATTATTACAATTTATTTTTTTTTTAAAGGACGTCTGGATCTCTCTTAACAGTTATGTTTCTGGAACTGCCTACAATGCTGATTAAGCCTGTTGGGATGTAACTGCCTACATCCAGCTGTTGTCTTGTCTTTCATTCACACTGTAGGTGCTTTAGAATTTGAAGTTATCTTCATTCTTCACCCATTTAGTAGTAACTAAACTTTGTTCTTTATCAGTTCATTGGTGAAGAAAGAGTCTTCAAGTGCTACAGGACTACTACTATTTTCAGTACCTACAAATGTTAACTGGTTTAATGGCATTCTATAGTTAGTCCAGTTTTCTCATACCATAAGAGTAAATAATCAGGTATACCCTATATAAATACAATAGAAAAATCCTGTTGTCTGGGCTACTCTGAGTGCACTATACAACAACTCCAAGATTTAGAAAAATGTGTCATTTGTAGATTAAGTTCTAGCCAGATCTACCTTGAACAAGTGAACGAAAATCAATCTCTGAAATTAAGGTTTATAAATAGAACTTTGACACAGTCACCCACAACATCCTTCTAAGTTGGACAGATATGGGTTTGATAGGTGGGCCGTTCAGTGGATAAGGAATTGGCTGGATGGTCACATCCAGAGGGTAGCAGTCAATGGCTCAATGTCGAGATGGAAGGAAAATGGTGACAAGTAGTGTCTCTTGGGGGTCCATACGGGGACCAGTGTTGCTTAATATCTTCATTCATGATACCAACAATGGCATTCAGAACACTCTCAGCAAGTTTGCCAATGACACCAAGCTGGGTGGTGCAGTCGATATGCCAAAGGGATGGGATACCATCCAGCAGGACCAGGATAAGCTGGAGAAATGGGGCCAGCGGAACCTCATGAGGTTCAACAAGGCCAAGTGCAGGGTCCTGCACGTGGGCCAGGGCAACCAGAGATATCAATACAGGCTGGGGGAAGACATGCTAGACAGCAGCCCTGTGGAAAAAGACCTGAGGGTACTAGTGGATCAAAAGCTGGACATGAGTTACCAATGTGCAATTGCAGCCCAGAAGATCAACAGCATCCTGGACTGCATCAAAAGAAGTGTGGCCAGAAGCTCAAGAGAAGTGATTCTGCCCCTCTACTCTGCCCTTGTGAGACCTCACCTGGAGTACTGCATCCAGGTCTGGAACCCCCAACACAAGAAGGACGTGGACCTGTTGGAGTGCATCGAGAAGAGGGCAACCAAAATAATCAGAGGGCTGCTGCAACTCTCTTATGAAGACAGCCTGAGGGAGTTGGGGTTGTTCAGACTGAAGAGGAGAAGATTCCAGGGAGAACCTATACTGACATTCCAAAACCTGAAAGGAGCCTATAAGATAGCTGGGGAAGACCCATTCACAAGACCATGTAACAATAGGAAAAAGCATAATGGTTTTAAGCTAGAAAAGTGTAGATTTAGGTTGGACACTAGGAAAAAGTACTTTAATATGAGAGTGGTGGATCACTGTAATGGGCTGTCTAAAGAGGTAGTGGAAACCCCCATTCAAGCTCAGGCTTGATGGAACTCTGAACAATCTGTTCTAGTTGGAGATGTCCCTGCTTATTTTAGGGGGTTGGACTAGATGACCCTTAGAGGTTCCTTCCAAACCAACACATCCTATGATTCTATGAAATTCTCTTGTTTCTGCTAAACAGTATAATCACCTCAGAGACTTGGACAAGTGACTAGAAAGAAACAAATCTTTCATTTCTAGTCTATAGAATATGTTTTTCTTATTTGTATTATGCAGCTAAGAACGATAAAGCTACTGGTAACAGAAATACACAAACAGCAAACAGTGCTTCCTTAAATATCCTTAATAGCTAGCTGCTGCTGCAGGAGAATGTTACACCCACTGGCCAAACAGAATACCTAGCTAGGACAGGCCTAAGGTGTCATGGTCTCTGAATTCAGAAGCCTAGAAGCATTCTGAATATGATACTATAAAGTCTGGGCATGCAGAAATGCTAATTTTGTCTCTCAGTAATTTTTGCTGGAGAATTTCAGCACAAATACTTTAAGTATTAAGAATATTAAAAAATATTATATGCCCAGATATTTATTAGAAGCAAAACAATAACAGCAGCTAAGATTACACGAGCATATTAAAGGCAGCCATGCTTTCTGAAGTCCCTGGAAATGTCAATAGTCATCACATCAGTTTTCAATAAGAGGTAAAATCTTACAGGACAGAACATGTCTATTGATTGAGGTTACTATTGAAGAAGGGCTTTGTAACTAAATAATATAGTGCACTTATTTTTCTCCTCAAATCTCTAATACTCTGTATAGAGCTTGCTTATGCTAGAACCCAATTCTTTCTTACTATATAATCCATAATTTATGACTTGCGTTCCTTTGCAAGGATGCCCTCTTGCAGATGGTCTCTTATAATACTTCCTTTTCTGTCCAAAAATCAAAACAGTGAAGAACTTTTATTGAATGGACGATATGATCAAAGGCTCTTTCAAAGACCAACTCTGACAATCCACAAATTCATCTCAGCATCAAAATCCCTCTGTCAAGACAGCAAATGGGTCTGAATTTTCACACAAACATGTAATACTAAAAAAACACACTAAATCTCTATCTTTGAAAGATCCATCTTTAGAGTATTCTTCCTCTGTACAGCTGCCTGAAAGCTCTATATGATCATCATATGTTTCTTACTTGTAATTTATCTGAAACCTAAAATTTTGCCTAATTTAAAACATAAATAAGACAGACTGACAGCAAGTACATTATATGCTTTCCTGGATTATTTAGTCTTGTGCTGCCAATATAAGCTTCTGAAAATAGAAGGTTTATACCAGTATTGACTCCAGTACTTTTTAACCAGTAAGGATATAAAAAAATTAAAATTATATCTGTCCCATTCAGCTTCATCATAAAAAGGAGAGCTGAAACACACGCTTGGATGATAAATCACCACCACTCACCCCAAAAATTAAACCACAGGCTGCTTGGGCCTTGTAACATGCTCCCACACATCACATTTTCTGCTTGGGTTGAGCTGTGGCATGTAAGTCTCCAAGACTATGGGAACAGCCAGTGAAAGCCTCAATGATGGCAGCTGATGGTTTGAGGTTCCAGGTTTAGTGCTAGCATATGTGCCATTCACAGTTAACAAAGGAGGGAAATAAGGCTCAGAAAAATTATAAAGGGTTATACAGCTCCAGAGGCATTAGACAATACTGTTTCTGAAGGTAGCAGCTTCCTTGGTTTCAATTCAGACCCATAAGCTTGTCTTCTCCTTTAGGCTCAAAAAAAGGTGTTTGGATTGCATTCTATTCCCAGGTTCCCACCCATTATCACTGTTTCGAATATATTCTTTGAAATGGTTGGGAAAGTTTCTTCCTTCATGAAACAATCTCTTTTATTAAGAAGATCTCAGTAGTTTAGCAGCAAACACTTCTTTTCATGTAATAAACTGTAACCTCCTCAGCTGTAGGATCATAAATTACCCAGTCCCTGATCTCATTAAGAAATGACTCTGTAGAAGTAGTCAGTGAAACAAAAGAGATACACCAGCTCTGTGATGTGTTACAAAAGCCAGACAGTTAGTTTGTCCAGAAGGGGGTCAAATTAATTCAACAAGGATTTAAGCTGGGCAGTGCCTACTTAATTATTATTGTAGAAGAAAAGGAAGTTTGTTTTCATTACAGTATGAATGAGCTAGCAAATAACAAAAAGGAGCACAGAAGCTTTCTGTTAAGTGTGCATGTCTCTTTGAAACTCCAGTATAAATATCAAATGTAGTATTCAAAAGAAGAAAATTTTTGGCACAGGAAATACAGCCACATAAACAAATTAGATGAAACTAATAGTGTGCGTGTAAGTTTTATAAGTGAAAAAGCTTAAGATGACATTAACTAACATGCCTAGTTCTTATAAATACCTTTAGTAAAGACAACTTTATCATTCTATTATCCACTGACATGCAAGTTCTTCTAATTAAAGTGAAATTTAGAGCTCTAAAATAAAGCTGGATATTTTTAAGGACATGTTACATGAGTATCCACCAGAAAGCAGAAGATTCTGACACTCATAACGTGTAACTAATTTCTGCACAAGCCCATATGGTTCCCGATTTTGAAGTTCAAATATAGACTATTCCCTTTCTAGTCAACAGAAACAAAACCCCTGCACATTTATATGAGCATTTATCAATATTCCTACTATTAATGGTACTAATACTAGTAATATCTGTAACTGCATGCTTACCCTAACAGTCCCTCACCAACTCAGAGGACAAAATATAACATAGCAAATCATCATTATCCTGTTGTTTGCAAACTGCCCCATAGTTCTGGAGCAATGCTGCCAGACTTTGGAGGCCTGTTAAGGTGGATTGACTGTGGGACGTTTAGTGTCATTACAAGGAAATCCAACCAAACCAGGAGATGATGTTGGAGAGACTGTCACACACCATCAGAACTGTACATATGAATCAATACCCTTTATTCTGGTTTGATACAAATCAATACGGCATGCAGGAAAGTTATATGCTTTATACTTCCTAATCTATAGAAAGCCTTGTTTCAAGAAGCATCAAGTAAATATTATAATATTTTATTTCCTTAGCTATCAATTGATGTTACCAGCCATACACCAGAATTTCATTCACACAGAATATTAAGTAGCACTTTACTACTACTACTACAGCAAAACCCTGTAAAAAGAGACAGGATGCTTAGTGAAGTATTTAAGCTTTAATCAGACTTTCAAACAGAGAAGTAACTGAAACACAGTAAAATCACAGGGCAAAATTGCACAAGTGTGACCCTGTATACATCTCTGTGCTTGAATCTTGTCAAAGCTTCAGCATGCTCCCCTGCCTTGAATGCTGCCCAAACTAAGCAACCCTGAAAGCTCCTCTCCTTGAGCAGGACAAGCTGAAATGCTGAAACCCCTAAGAAACTGCCAGCTGCTAGACAAAGAACAGAAGCTCATGGTATGACTTGCACTGCCTACCAAGAATCCAGCTATAAATACAGGCTTGCCTTACTAACCCTTCAGGCCCAGAGGCTGCTGATGGCTGTGCCAGAGGGGATCCCATTACCCCAACAGGCAAGGTCACCTCCGGTTGCTGGAAATACCTACTTCTTTCTGCAGCATTGAGAGGGCAGTAATCAAGACTGAAGGCTCTGGAATTTGTTACAACTTGGTATGAAAGAGTCTTTACTTGTTGATTACAGGTTTTTTTTAAATCCCAAGTGTGCATGCATGTGTGAGATCTGGTCCCTTCACTGTGGAACCCACGAACCCCAGTCACAATTAATTAAAGGTGCTGGGACAAGTCACTTGGAGTCTTGACATTCTTGCACTAAGCAGCATTGGTGAGACTTTGCACACTTTCTATGTTTAAAGTCTCCAGAGAGCTAGTTTCACCCACAGCATAGGATTGGCCTCTGGAAAGTGGTTATGTTTGTGGGGTAAGCTACAAATGTGACAACTGCAAACGTACAGCCCCTGTTCCTCTGAAGCTTAATTTACAAGAGCCACTTACTGAAATTCATAAACCATGGTCTATTCACTTCAGACATGCAAAAAGTCCTTCAGCTAAATTCTGAAAAAGCAATTTAAAGTGGTCTCTCTTCTTCCATAATATTGCCCCACATCTAGTGCTTTCCTCTGCCAGGAATTTTAGCTTGCTGGGATTAAGTTTGTTTTTACTCTACATCAGCAAATGTGTTGCAAAAAGATAAAACAGCTGCTTGCTACCTTTCTTTCTCTCAGATGAGACATATTTCCCACCTGGAAACACACAGCATTGTACAGAAACAAAGCAAAACACAGCTTTGCTGACTGAAAAACCAATTGTCATAATATACTTTATGCTTTTATACACAGTACATATAATTTCCTGTTTGATTCAGCAGAATCATTTGCTTTCTTCTAAGGCAGCTTCTCAATTACTGATGGTTGAAATGCATCTAAAACTAGAGTCTGCAGTTTAAAGACAAAAGCAACATGATCAATATAAAGCATTTTGGGTTTTTTTTACCATATATATGCAATAATTAAAAAGTTATTTAAATTGGGTTTGTGTTCAAATGTATGATCACATTGAATTCAATTTGCATGCCAGCAAATGAAAAATTTTTGAAGTTCTCTGAAAACTGTTCTGCATAGCTAGCTATGCATGCCCTGCAGTCTGTTCCAAAATCAATATAGCCAAACATTAAGCTAAGCAACAAAAGAAATCATATTACTTAAACTGATGAAAATTACACCAAAAGGCACTGCTCAAGAGGAGACAATCAGTGGCCTTTTTAAAACCCTGTGATAAGAGCTAGTGTGTAAAGCCAAATACAGGATGATCTGCATATTTCCTATGCTGTGATGACTTTTGTTTGTCTAACATCACTGCACTAGTGGTATGAGACCTTTCTAAAGAACATCAATAATGATGAGAATATACTGTTAAGAGAGGCTTGAGAAAGTAGAATAAAGATTTTTTTGTTTCCCCCAGGTTGGGGGCATATAATTTTTTGTTGAAAGACTGCCAGAAGTAGAATATATACTTGCAATTACAATTACAGTACAAGAGAAAAAACAAAAAAACCTAGACTTTAGACAACTGAAAGTATATACTAATTCTCTTTTAATTAACCCAAATTACTTTTATGTGAATAATCAAAGTTTCTCACAATTTTATGTCACGGGAACCGCAGGAAGAATTCTCAATTATTGATTCTTTTCTGTGAGTTCTGTGAAAGACACAGTTTGAATAATCTTCTCCAAGTCCAGAAATTATGGCAAAAAATCAGCCCCAACCTCCTCACTACAAGTTAAACTTAGCTCCCAGTCCATTAACTGAACACCAGCTCAGGCAGTAAGACATCAGTGGAAGAGGACTAACCTGACCAAGAATGTCCATCACCACCAGGTAATATAAGCATAGACCTTTTGCATTATTCCCCTGTATGTCTTGCATTAGTAAACATAATAGATTACTAGTGTTATTGTTAGTTTTTAACAATGAAGTTAATAATATTAGTTACACTTCAACTGACTTCTTGTCACTTAATTCTACCAGTGCTATATTCACTTCCGCCTCTGCTAAACTACTGAACTAGGCTAGCTAGTCATCTAAGCTCAATTAACACATATTCCTTCCCAATGTGCCAGTGAAACCTCCCTAGTTCCTTGTATAAAAGTCAACAGTTAACAACAGGAATTGGAAATAAGATAAGGATCCCAGATTCACATCAGACACTTGGAGGCTAACGGAATATGGAACTCCACTGAGGAGCTGAGCCTAGTGTATTCATCCTAAAGCTCTGTAAATGTTCAATAACAATCCAGTGATTATTCAGTGACTTAGTACACATACATAGAGAAAGAAGTAGACTTGGTAATTTGGTACATGCTGTGGACACTGAAGCTATTTCATTACAGAAGCATTCATGAAATATGCATGAAGAATTTAATTTGATTTTCAAAAAATGCAAGATTCCACTGATTTTCTAGCAAGTTACCACAAAGCTCTCAGAGGAACTAACCAAGCCAAGGAATTATTCTGAAGAAACTGCAGACTTTCTTTTGTCCAAGAACACACTGAGATAACCCACTCCCTCTGTCCCCAGCTGCTGCTTGCTCCAAGAGCCAACAATTCTCCCTGGAAAACATCACAACATAGTGAAAAGGCAGCAGTTGCCTGGCACCTGCGATTAAAAAGAATGTGGTATTTTTAGAGGGCTGCACATAGGTGGGAGAGGAAACGAGAGCCCTGTGGCTTTTCTTCAGTTCTCTTGCAGAGAAGTCTTTAGAAGGTCATCACTTGCCAGACAGAGGGGGAAAAAAAAACCAAAAAAACCACAAACACAAAAACCACCAAACAACAACAACAACAACAAAAGCCCTCTAAGTTTTCCTACCAGAAAACAAAAAAACCCAAACAACAAATTGCTTAGGGTAGAAGTTGTTCAGGTCCACATAAGATGCTGTGAAAGCCAGACTTTGCTCACATTTGACTGCAAGCAGTCCAGAAGCTACCACAGGCAGTAAGACTGCTACAAACAAATACTGGAATGCAATTCTATTCATATTTTGGAAGTCCAGATTGAATAAATGTGTTACTTGCCACGTATTTATTGTGTGGGTTTTTTTCCACACCAATCTCATGTATGGTAAAAGATATAAATCAAGGAAACAATTCTGCACATCATATTTGTCTTCTCACTGTTCATAACCTTAAACTCTTTTGCCTTTTGCAGACAGCAGAGAGCTGCACAATGGCATGTGGATTAGGAAACCACAGAATAGTTTTCTGTAGCACTTTAAGAAACATTTCTAAGCACAACAGCTAGCAGAAGAACAAATGTCTTACTACACACAATGTCTGAATCATAATCTGAAGTCTCCAACTCCTTAAGTGTTTTTCAATTGCTACAGATGTACGTGTTGATGGAAATGCATCACCTAATGAGTTTACAGCTACTTTGACTAGTCCATCAGCCCTGCTAATAGAAATGTGTTTCTTTGTCTTTTTCACAGTGCTAATGTGCTAATGGCTAAAATTTATCATCCTCCAACTCTGACCAGCTAATCTAACAGCTCTCAGTATAATTCCAGAATGGTTTAAAATGTTAAAATATATAGGGTAATGTCATCAAGAGTGCTCATTTTCTTCCTCTTGAGCTCAGGGAATATATTTCTCCTATCTTTTTGCATAGCAAAAAATACGTCTTCTTTCCATTCAGAGCAAAGTCAATGGGCAGAGTTGATACAAAGTTATGTAGGAAGTTTCAAGAACTACTGTGGTCCAGAAACCAAATTACTTGCATCCTACAGAACTGGATATTGCATTAGATTTAGTTCAAGAATATCAGAAAAACATTACTCAAGCCAGTAGGGTACACAAAAATAGCAATATCTACATACAGAAGGTCGAGTTCCTGCTTATGCTACCACCTGATTGCTATTACATACAGACATCCCTCCAAAAATATATTAAACTGATAAACAGAATTCATAGCTGACTGTCCCTTTTAATAGGCAGCTATGGATTTTAAGATCAACACACTACATTTCTTCCCTCATCTTAATTATTGTTCTACATAGTTACAAACT
The DNA here is from genome assembly GCF_000747805.2 of Chaetura pelagica. Classification (NCBI taxonomy): domain Eukaryota; kingdom Metazoa; phylum Chordata; class Aves; order Apodiformes; family Apodidae; genus Chaetura; species Chaetura pelagica. The sequence continues at coordinate 648,140 of NW_009951982.1, read as the reverse complement.
ATGAATGACAAAGAGAAAAAATAGAAGACAAATTAATTCCTTAATCTATCAGAAAACACTGTAGGATTATACAAACATACAGAATTACTCATAGAAAAAGAGCTACATATGCATATTGAAACAGGAGGAAAAATACTTAGCATGCAGGAAAAATAAACGTTATTAATCAGAAATAACTGCTTACCCTCTACAATAACAACTTGGATAGCAGACATCCATATAAGCCAAGGTACACAAATCTCAGTAACAAACCTTCAATCAGAGATGGGGAAATTCACAGAGCTGGAAGGAACCTCTAGAGATCATGTAGGTCCAACACCCCTGCTAAAGCAGGATTGCCTAGAGCACATTAAATTCTTCAATTAAGGATTTTCAATCAGTTATTGAAATAGAATCAATATTCTGTTTTCAGTAATGGTGAAAGTAAATAACTCTCTTAACACTGTTTGGGGGGCAAAATAGTAAAAGCATGCCGCTACATGTGACTATTTAAGTAAATAAGTGTATGAACAGTCTAGGAAGTATTCTCACTGCCACATTGAAACATTTTATATAATATGTTGTCATCACCTTGTCAAGATCTGGCAATACCACATTAGTTACATATTACAGATCATATCATTCAGAGGAAACAGAACATTGAGTGTGCCTCAAAGTGACATGGAAAAGCTCAAGGCAGGGATTTTTGTTTGTTTTGAAGCTCTGGGTACTGCTTATCTGTTCAGGATGCCCCAGCTTTTCCACATTTCCTTAAAAATTCTAGTAATCCCAAAATAGTATTCTAAAGATAGTGACAGAGCCAGGGCTACTCACTGTTAATCACACAATAAAACAAGATGACTAACTTGCCCCATGTCACACAAGAATTTGTAGAAATGTCACATAAAAGCACAGGAATCTCCCAAGTGCAAGTCAAGTGCTTTAACCACAGCATTATTCTTACTTCTAAAGTGCACTTGTTTGCTCAGAAGATACTCCTAAATCTGAAGTTCTACATTGAGTGCTGATATTCCTTCCTATGAGTATTTAAATAGGATTTGACTAATCCTGTCAGCATAATAAGCAATCCAAATCTTCCTAGAATGTGAATTCATGCTTAACATTTAAGATTTACAATTGGTGGGTAACTTAAAAAAAAAAATCCTACTTTTACACTGCTTAGTCTGACATGAAATACCATTAAAATATTTGTTATTTTAACAAGACTTCCAGACGGAGACTCTGTACTACTTTAAAAGAAGCTGTGAACTACAAGAACTTCTGAAAGCTTAATCAAACTTAATCCCTTCCAATATTTTAAGTATATGATGCTTCAAACCCCATGGACTTCAGTGTACAGACATCTTCATGAGGTAAAAAACAAAGCAGTACATATATGATGTGCCTCAGCTACCTGCACAGGGCAAGCAGAGATGGAACAGGTAAAGAAAGCTAAGGGAAGTTTGCTGCCCTTAAGTGACACAACTGGAGACGCCGACACATGCGTACTAGGACAACCATAAGAGGAGGATGAATCCCAAATCATATAAACTCCAGGCACAAAACAGGACAGTATGACGTCTTTCAAAACACAGCAGTAGACATTGTCTGAAGCACAGAAAAGTTGAAGCTGATCAAGTGACAACACACAAGTAAGGACATGCAGAGAAAATAAACTTGTCTTGAATGTTCCCTGTTCAGTGGAAGAATACATAATGTTTTCTTCTCTGTACAGACAGCATAGCTTACCTCTTTTTTTTTTTTTTATATCTATGCCAACTTTGAACTGAATTTTCCCCAGAAAATTATTTGAAAGAGGAACACAAGCAATGACCCAACAGGCAATTTTCAGGGCCTACTTATGTACCATTTTTAGGTATGTATTAGTCTGAATGTTAGCTGATCACTAAGACTGTTCTATATGTAAACATTTTGCACAGCACACATCAATTTACTGGTACCTTCCCCTCAAAAATACACAATGCTTTTAACAAGCTATTCTTGATAACTGTTATTACAGAATTTTCTATTAGTATTGCCAATAGGTGTGTAGTTCTCAAAAATCCTTTTTCATTTAAAGAAGCCTCCATAGTAAGAACTTTCTACCCTCCAGTATAACTGAGCAAACAGTTCTGCTGCATCACTTAAACATCTTGGAAGTATGTAATGAAATAAGCTTATATCTTGCATCCATATTTTGCATTCCTGAAACAGAATAACTTGTTCTAGTCACTGATGGGGGGGGAGAAGTTTTCATAACTGAGTTGTACAGTAAACTTCAAAGCTCTCAACTGAAACGGTGTCATTGTGACTAGCCATGCAGATGCAACATAGCATGCATCAGAGCTCTACCTGAAGAGTGCAAACTCTGCAGATAAGACAGAAGCTGTTCAGTAAGGGAATATAATTACCCACACAGAAAACAAGTCAAAACAACAGCCTGACAGGATACAAACCAGCCTATGCAACTCTAGCTCATAAGAAACCTTGATTATTTAATTTTTATTTCATATGCATGTCTTCCTCAAGGTCAGAAGAGAGTCCAAAATTGAATCCACTTTTCACAAATGCTAGTCTTGTTCCTTAACTATTAAACTGCTTTTTGTCTGCTTTCCTATTAGTGGAAGTAAGAGCAAAGCAGAGTGGGAAACAGGGCTTGCCCTGGAGAGATGTGGGAGTAGAGCAATGGGTCCCTCTTGTCCCGCCTTCAGCAGTTGACAGTGATTGATGCCTCAAAAAGCCATTACACTCACTGACAATTAAGCTGTGCCTGAATAAGGTTTTTGCATCTTCAGATGAAAATACTTAAACCAATACAAATTATAACAATAATAGAAATAAGTGTCTGTGGAATTTCCATCTATGTTTAAATCTGGAAATTTAGGCTGAAAATTTAGGCTGAAAATAGGCTTTCCCTAATCAGCCTCCCTCCATTCACACACACACGATTACCCCATACGCATTACTGAAAGGCTGTTTATGACTACTGGCAGCTACTAATGATTTTGAATTAAAAAAAAAAAAGTAAGGAAGTAGTTGATGAGAGGGAGAAGGGAAGGGTAAATGGACAAGGAATCAGATAAACCTAGATGCGATCCAAAGTACAATAAAGCTAATGTACTGACTTCATACTGACTTCAAAAGTCATGTGAGATAGAGTCTGAAAAGGCAGAGAACAGATTTCAAGCCTAATGGTAGAAATGTTATTTCTCCAAATGTTCTACAACAGAGGACATGATGTTTACTCTAAAATAATCCTTTGTAAAAAGACTTATAGCCCGTTTTGATTCATTTTAAATGGCTCGAGCAGCTTTTTCTAGCATGTAATATGGAAAATATTGTTTTCCCCTCATCATACCTCCTGTAACAGTTACTACCCACATAATCATGTCTATCAGACTGTGTTAGCGGCCACACAACCACAGCCCTCAGGGATTATTAAAATAACATGAATTACAATTTACATGCCCTGCTTGAAAAAGCAGCAGTCACTGACCACTTTGAAAATGCTGAGAGCCCTTTGTCACATTCCAGCTAGAAATGAGAAAAA
>NW_009951982.1:636335-644575 GCF_000747805.2 Chaetura pelagica | reverse complement strand
TTATAAAGCAGAAAAAAAATTATACAAGAATAAAGTTGCATTCAAGTCCAGCAACACATTCAAATGCATACTATGGTCTGGGCTGCTCAGCAGGCAAGATGAGATGATGACAAGGCCTTTCAGATGTTTACAGAATAGGAAAAAACTTCAAGTTTGAGAATATTTCAAGGCTGTGTTCAGACTGAAGCATCAGTGGTCAGCAGCTGAAGGCAAATATATTGTTTTCCATGACAAAATCAAATGCATGCAAAACATTGTTATGTCACTGCATAAACTTCTAGCTGCACAAATTATGAATGTTAGTTATAAAAAAATTAGCATTTCTCTGTCTGCTCTTCAATTTTGATTGTGTATAAAAACAGTTGAATACAAACTGTATCCTGAACAGCAGATCAAGAAAAAGTACGTTTGCTGCTGTGGCCACCTGAATTAGTCCTATGATCCATACCAGTGCCATTTAAAGACACCGTAGTATACTAGGGAAGTGACAGCAGCAAGAACCCCAAAATCCTATTTTATAAGAAGCAAACCAACAAATAATCAATTTAAGGAGTATATTAATCAGTATTTTGGCTCAAAAAATTACGTTGTGCTAATAAATATAAGCTGTCAGCACAGACAGCAAAAAGTAATAGGTAATTCAAGTAGAAATATTTCCCACATAGTTTCAGGCTAAAACTATTATTGATGCTTTCCCTTGCCTTTCTGGTAATATGAATACAAGAGCACTGTCCTGGGGCATGAGACCAAGTAAATGAAGCTGACAAGAAACAAGAGAGAAGGATTACAGAAACCACAGACTACGTACACAGCACACAAAAGAGGGCCATAATCTCAGGTACTATTAACACAACATCGATACTAAGCAATGCTATTAGATGAATAGCACCAGGGAACACAAAGTACATTTCTCTTGCCATTTAGCTAAGAATTTCAGTGGCAGCTGTTGCCTGAAAAGCTGTTGCCCCAGAAACTTCTCCACTTCCTTCCTACCACTATGCCAGATCCCAACATAACATTTGCACACTAATCAACAGTCACAGTATCTTAAAGCTCTACATCTACAAAAAGCCAAGGGAATTATTTGTAACACGGGTACTGTGATGATAAATGTCCATTGCAGGTATCAAATTCAGTCCCCAGGGACTGGCCCAAGACAGGCTGAGAGAGAGACTGTTTGCCATAAGATCAAAGAGCTGGAGCACAGTGTCTCAGCCCCCTAACAGCAAAGAACTTTTTCCTAATGTCTAACTTAAATCTGCCCTCTTCCAGTTCAAGGCCATTACATGTTGTCTTATCACTACACACCCTTGTAAAAAGTTCCTCCTCAGCTTTCCTGTAGCCCCTTCAGGTACTGAAAGGCTGCTCTAAGGTCTCCTCAGAGCCTTCTCTTCTCTGGGCTGAACAACCCCAACTCTCCCAGCCTCTCTTCAAGGAAAATCAAAGGTAGAACTAGTATGTTGTCCAGGAGGGCTGATCTTAGTATCTCTTACCTACACGGACCACATTGCTACTGTACAAATAGGTATATGTACACACACCCTCTACCCCAGCAAGTAATATTGACAAAATTATTTCAGCTAAAAGGCAAGATCTACTTCTTTGCAGAGCTAGTTAAGAGCAGTGGTTATAGTCCATGCAAGACTGAATAAATCAAACTGAGTGAATCCTTTCTAGGTGATAACAGCTACAAGTAGTCCACCATTAGTTAATACATTTCTATTCTTGCTCCCTTCATTAAATATTGTGCAAGATTTAGCCCTTTGTCGATATGAGTAAAATAGCCTTAACACTGTCACAGAAAGTAGTCCCTAACAGCAGGAAATTGCTCTAGCTTGTGAAACAGATATGAAATTGGTCTGACCCTCTTCTTCAACTACACATTGAATTATTTCTTCATGTTCAGCTGAGAGAACTATGGGGATGGAGATACTCTGCAACTGAGAACACTTTAGGAGATCATCCTCTAAGTGTAAATGGACTTTCACATACAGAAATGGGCAAACTGAAGGTAGTGTTCAAAACTCCACAGCAACACTAAACAAAGAACTGTTTCTTAGTCCATGACAGCTTAATTATAAGGAAGGGCTCATCAGTTAAGCTTTCTAAATATCCATGTGAGCACATTCCCTTGTTACTTTACCATACAAACTGTATTTCTAGTTGTCACTGAATTGCTACTGTGATGTGAATGAGAAGCAGTTGTAAATAGAAAGGATTCTGCTGCAAAAGTGGGGGATAAGCTGGAAACTGTCAGAAATAGGCATCACTGTAGTAATATACCACAAATATTTACTCCTCTACATGAGCCGAGAGCGTGACATACAATCTAGTAGGCAGTGGTCCCCACAAGGAGTCTGGAACTCCTTTAACTAAAATATTAAGTTAGACTTAGACTTCTCTTCACACCATGACTCCTCTGCTCTTTCAGGGAATGATGGAGATTTTTAAATAGTACTAATCCTCACTAGCAGATGGTAGTAGCACTTTGTCAAAGCATTATTACATTTAAGTTAACACTTCGGAATTTTAATGCAACAGTTCCAAGACATACTCCTCAAGTCCCTCCATAAAAGAGTAATTTCAAAGCTTACATCTACATCTGCTGCCATCCACTGACTTCTTACCATTATAAGAAGTGGCCTTGGAAACAGTAGTATTAAAAATTATAAAACACCTTATAATCCAAAATAGACAGGTGGACTTTGTAAAATGACACAGAACGGGTAATCTCTGTTGTAGTGCTACAGCAATGCTAACAACAAAATACCTCTCCATGGCACTTACACCTGAACTCACCTCAAAAACCAAACACAAACACTAGTTATTCTTAATAGCAGACATTTGATTATTCATTGCAGATGCCTGGAGGTGAGAGGGCAAGAAAACAGCACACACTTGTTCTACAAAGAGGATTAGGCAGAATGAAGATACAGGGGTTAGAGGGACAACTTTAGCAGCTTCTAAAGCACAGACAATTTCAATATTCTATTTGTTACTCCAAGCTAGGACATAAGGACCTTGTTTATATAAATTTAGCCACTCTCTCCCTTTCATGTTCTGGATGGGAGTCTGTAAACCTAGTGTTTTCTGAACACAGTTGTACTCCTTACTTGATATAACACAAAGAACCAATTAATTCTAGCCTCAGGGACATTTGGCAGTCTTACAAAAATGGGGGGAGGAAAATAAATCCTATTAAAAAATGCTAAAAAACCCTAAACCCACAGTAGTATAAAATAAACATTTTTCTTTCTTTACTCCTAAATTCTGCAGATAAATTTCAGCAATAGCAGTTTCCAAATGCTACCATTAACTACTTTCCCATACATCATTCAGCCCTGTTACTAGAGGATCACTGATCTCAAAGGGAAAAATATTTTAAAACCTATTAGCCCCAACTCTTTTTGTGTCTCATTTAAAGGAAATAAAAGTCCATGGCTGTGTCTTTGCTGCTTTGAATGGAGGCTGGACAAGGCTGATGTTGACAGAAAACCAGACTGTAGCCTCAACAGCCCAAATGAGGGCCTAAGTGTCAAAGTACTCACCACTCTGGAGCTTCACTGAAGAGATACCTCACTTTCAATGCAAGTGATGCAGGTATTCAAAGAGAGGAGGACAAAGCTAGAGCTCTCATTCCACAGAAGACCCCAGCGGCTTTGAATCCAAAAGCATGCTGCAATATTTTCCCTTTCCTTCCTCCCTAAATTAGGTCAAAAGTCAATGGAGCAGAAGCTGTGGTTGTGTGCAGCCCTTCCTGCCCAGCCATAGAAGCTGATCTTACATGGAGGTATGGTACAGACCAGCTGTAAGCTGCTGCACAGAATGAGCAAAGGAAGATTATTTAATCAAAGCAATTGTGCTAAGGCACAGGAAGGCACTATACACTTGGAGTTATCCTGGGAGCAGAGTGGTGTGAGATGACACTTCAGCACTCATTGTTTGTATCTGTGTACAACGGTACTAGGCAATACACAGGTAAAATAGATCTAACTTCCCTGCAAAGTAACCAGGTACAATTATAAGCTAAAGAAAAAAAACTAAGATATATGACACAAATCAACTGCTTTAGAGTAAAGCTATAGAGGCTGGACAGAGAGAAAACCATTTTCTAATCTATAATTTAGTTGATTTAAAACTTAGTATTATCTTCTAGGTATATTGTTCTCAAAGTTTCATTTCCATTATATTATTATTTTCAGTAAAATCTGGGGCATTCCAGTTCTTCACTGCTTTCGATTACCCAACTTTCCTCATATTTATACATATATACTTCCCCTCTATGGCCTGTTCCAAATGATCAAAGCCCAGTCTTCAGCCCACCTAAGTGTAACATTAACCTGCTATTCCCCAGATGTATCCCATACTCTTACAAAGCTAGCCTGGCCCATCACTCATGCTAGCTCCCTCCAAATGTTTCCTGCACATCTTCACCACCCATCCAACTCCCATCACCTGCTTCCAAAACTCTCACATAAAGGGCATGATCAGAGCCTTCCCCACAGCACCGCCACTCCCAGAGATTCTCTGCTGCAGAGGAACCCTCAGAAACACTTTGTTTCCTGCCAACCCACCCTGTCCTTTACCTGCAAACTCCTCCTCTTCCTGCAGCTAGACACAGCATCAATATGAGCCACGATTGTCCTTAAGACATGACCCTCCATGGTGATGAGATCAAGTACTGCGGATCATTCCTGGATGCGTTCCTATGTGATGTACTCTAGGTGACCCTGCTCTGGCAGGGAGGGGTAGACTAGACGATCTTTCGAGGTCCCTTCCAACCCCTAGGATTCTATGATTCTATGATTCCTTGGCTAGCATGTGCATTATATATGGGACATGTTTTCTCCTGCCTACTCTCTTCAGCCATTTTATTTTACATAGTCCCTATACTCTTTGCAACACTGGCAGAAATGAGAGAACTTTTTTAAGTAGATGGGCCTTTCTCAAGTATCTTCAAGATACAATCCAATTCCATAACAGAAGAGCTACTCCAAGGAGTTGGAAAATAATTTTTCTAGATTGTTTCAATATTTCAGTAACATTCCAGAAACTGTGAGGCTAGCTAACAAGGCTCCAGATGCTTTCAGAATCCCTGATTATATTTAAATATCTCTTTCAAACCAAGGAGGGCATTTTGCTATATCGTTCTACTTCCCCAAAAAGGGTTTTTTCTTTCTACCTATTAGTGTTCCAAAACTGTATTATGAAATATTTGTCCAAAGAAGAGAGACAGAGAGATTGCACATGTGCATAACTAGGCATTAATTCCTGTACTAGGTAAATCAGCGAGTAGTATGTTGGCAGTTGATGAGACAATGACTGTTTTTATTTTGCCAATTTAATCAATATTATTGGCAATAAAGCACTGTAGGTAATGATTATATAGACATTGCTGGCCTTCATTAATCATCAACTCTCTTACATCACGGCACCGCAACTTTTGTTATTGGGTGCCCCAAACCAGGCAGCACTGACATTAGCCACGCACATCTGCCCTTTCAGTACAACCCTGTAGATATACATCTATGTACTTTCATTCCTTCATACCAGAGTGATCATTCATAAACAGGAATGAATGAATCTGTCTCTCAAAAGATGCCAAAACATTTGCAACTTTGCCTCCCGGTGTACAAACTGTCTGAGTTGCAGAGAGATCCAAGCCCTCTTCTACTTCCTCTTCAAATCTTCTGACAGCCAACTTTTTGTTTTGTATCTGTACAGCTTCTAGCACAGTGGGGTGCCATTTCATGATTTGTATTCACATTATGACTTCCTGCCTGTAAGGAAAAAGCCTCCCAAGTCTCTGTTGTTAAGGTAGAAACAATGCCATCTCAAATTAAAGAAAAAGCCAAATATTTTCTAAAATAATAATTGCTCCAAATACTGAAAAAGTGAGTGTTTTTGCATTGCATATGCCTACATTAATAAACAGCCTATTACTTGTTATTTAACTGCACTGTGGAGCTGGTGATTTAAGTAGCATCTGAGTAGTACATTTTTAAAGATATTTATAGCAAATACATTAGAGGAGATCCTGCAGTACTCCTTGGGTCTCTATATTCACAAAGCAGAGAGCTGAAGAAAGACCAGCCTTAAGCATTGACAACCAGTTTTCAGAAGTATATTTGTATCCAATAAGTGGAAATCCACAGAAATAAAAATCAGCTTTATCTAAATAACAGATATCTGTCTTATGGTACATTTAACTTAATTCTTCCTGAACAGAAAAAAAAGACAGTATTGAAGAGAATAGAACATAATGGCCATCACAACTGCTTGTTACGAACCTGGAATACAAGAAAGAGAAATGAGTGAAAATATTCAAAGAGAGAAGTATGTGTATTTTAATACAACCAAGAATAGCTATTATCACCTTTCAACTGCTATTTAACACACAGTCCATACCATACACTGGCTATGCGCTGCCAATTACTCCACAGTGGAACTGTCTTTTTCCCTTTAACAACTCTCCAGTACGTGAAATAGTTTAAAAACATTCTTACACATTTAGGCTGAAGACTATACAGACTGCATGAAGGCAAAGGGTATTACAACAACAAATACCCTTGTTTAATAGTGTTCAGTTTGTCCTTGTTGTGTGCTTACAGCCCATGGTATACTACAGACAACTTTTAGTATTGGCTGAAAACAATGAGAGTCTGCAATAGTGTCTTGTCACCCAAGAAAGACAGCTGACATCTTCGAGGCATCTCAATAGCTCAGGTGCTTGATTGGCAGTCAGTCAGACTTAAGCTCCTGCATGCATTAAAAACAAACCAGGTTACTGTCTGTCATCAGGTCAGGGTCCCAAATGCAGGTTTTGAGTTGGAGTCCTGCCCTGTGCACATTTTCATTTCTCCATTTAAAACAGATTTGCAAGCGTGGTCACTGTTATACCTGTATACATTAAAATGAGACACAGCAAATCCCAGCCTGACATTTGGGTTTGCTGCTAAGCCATCCACTGCTCTTTCCTGAGCTCTCATCTGGAGCTACCTTCCACAGAACTGGAGCAGTGCTGTTTGATTTTGATTTATCAAAAGTGATTATAGTAAAATCACCATTGCTATCTAAGCCTCTGAGAAAGATATGGTTGGACTAATGAAAAATTGTTCCACAAAACAAGCAATTATTGTTAGGTTCACTAGATATTGGCCTTAACAATTCAACTGATTATAGAAAGTTAATGACTTAAAAAGCAATGAAGAAATGAGAGATTAAATCCTTTAAAATCTGCATGAAAGACTCCAAGAGGAATTTTACAGTGATTTTCACTGCATATTTTATTAGACATGTGATATTTTATTCATGGGTAAAACAAATATAACAATTAAGAATAATTAGCATTTCAGCACAGAGCATTATCTAATAGGTTAAAATACATATATAATTCTTCATTTAAATTCTGTATCTTCACATTTTCCCCTTTCTGGTTCAAAACTTTTTCCATTTATCGTAACAATTGTGGGAACACTACACATGGCTCCCAAAGAAACAGAGAGCACTACAGGCTCTCGCCTTTGATATCTTATTTTCCTTCCCTCCTTACATCCTTATTCGTCTTCCTTTTCAATTTCCTCTTGAGCAAAGCTCATCAGATACCTTAGAGGAAACTTTTTCCTTTTCATCCTTCTTCCACCCTATTCCTCCATCATTCCAAAACAGTGTGCAATGAAAATCTACTTTAAATCTGACCTCGCCCTAGTCTACAGTTGACTAAAACTACAGTATCTGTCTCTGTACTACTTCTTCCACTATAGCCTTATAATGCTAGATAAAAATGCCTTAGTTACTGTATTATCTTATTGTCTTTTTGTATGGGATTTGTTTCTTGGTTGTTTTTTTTAAAGCAACATTTAGAGCTCAAAAAATACCTTGAGCTGATGCAGTTACCCCAGAGGAAAGAAGGAACAAGACTCTCCAACTGAAGTGCAGTCTGTGGTACAATACAGAACACAAAATACCTCCTTCTCTGAATTAAGTGTATTATTACTGCAACTAGAATATACATTTTAAACCTTACAAAATTACAGTGCTGCACAATTTCAAGCCCATTCCCTTCCCAAGTTTCATAACTGTCATCCAAAAGCAGATACATTTCATCTACTAACCTTCAATTTCATCCTGTGTCCTCCCTGCTGTACAAATCAGTTATAACTCTTCAAATTACATAAACCATTATTAATTATAGTGGTTGTAGACACAAGAGAATATTCTCCTTATTCCATCATCGGAAG
>NW_009951982.1:630470-635915 GCF_000747805.2 Chaetura pelagica | reverse complement strand
GGAAGAGAGTATAGAAAGATATGGCAAGACAGACACCTAATTCTTCACTCATTCTTCCTCTAAATGCCTCAATTTTAGTCTTTATCTTTAAATAACTACATCAAGAATACACAATTAAATTCTACTTTGTAATGGGAGACAACAGCACTTCCTCTTCTCTGCATGCAGCTTCAAATGCAGGAGCCAGTTAAGAACTATGTCCAGAAGGTTTTACCCAGGCCTTCTTTATCTGGTGTTGAGGATGATTTAACCAGCACAGCACTACATTTGCTTAATGCACATTTAGCACATCTTCTGTACCAAGTATCACATTGTATCAGCTCAGTATTACTCCTTCTCCAATACAGTCTACTAGCCTAGATGAGCAATGTAGCCATAGTCAACACTACTCTATAAAAGGCCAATTTGGTAACTACTGCAAGCAACAGGTCAACTACTACTTGCTAATGGACATAGAGGATGGTGCAGGAAGATAAAATAACATCACAAAAGGGAAAAAATGCATCTGTTCCACAGAAGCCTAGTAGTAAACCCAGTTGATAGCGCATCAGTCTAGGATACAAAATGCCCCAGAGACACACGAGCTTTCATGCCCTGTTCCCTACCACTGTGAACATTTGCTGGCAAACTGTGGATTATGCTTTCCTGTTGGGCTGTGCTCGTCTTACTTGCCTCCTGGCACTTCTAGATTCACAAATAAATTAATATAGCTGGGGCTCTCAGAGATGGGTGTCAGCCATGAACTGGACTGCAAGGCCTACAGGATGCACAGGTGCAGAGCCTTCCAGGATTTGACAGACATGCAAAGCCCACCTCTGAGATAGAAGTCTTCTTCCAAATTCACCAGCTTAGATAATTAACTCCTTCTGGAATTCAAATCTAATTAAAAAAACAACAAGAAGTGACAACTGAGTTTGCAGATGCAGAAAGGTATCCTAGTTTGCCTTGTTACCACTGTATCCCCTGAAGTGAACATACTGCACACACTAAGATATCATATATTGTATTATATTTACAAGAGATGTTTCCAGAGTTTATTTTCTCATATTTACTTAAAATACAGAACATTTTATGAACATTTATGAATGTACACTTTTGCTATTGGCCACTCAAGTCCAAACAGCAAAAGTAATAGTCAATGTCCAAAAACGTTTTAAACACTGAAGATCTCAAACACAAATTATGTTTGGAGAGTGCATAGATGAAGAGAGTTTTACCACACTGTCGTATGTAATTCAAGTAAGTAGGAAAATCAGCTAGAAACTGATAGCCAAACAGAACTACTCTTCCACATGAACTATTTTTAAAACCATTGTTAGCATGCCAAAAAAACATATATATTAAGCAACAGAGTAGCAGTGACAAAAAGTAAAAATACAAACCTCAAGAGGAAAACATCTCCAATAAATTTCAGCAAAAAAACAGACTGTCATGGCAGATTATATATAGCTATATATCAAATGAAAGGAAATCATGTAAGTTCAAGTCTATATCTAGGGAGTAACATAATGGCTTACAGAAGTCATCTCCTGCCAATACCACTTGCTTTACAGGTCCAGGGAGTGGAAGAGAACCATACTTAATGCCTTTGTTCATTAAGTTAAATGAACCTTAGTTGGTAGGTTTATGTAGTCATAGTCTTAAAAGATTTTTCTCCAGTGTGTTTTTTCAAAGATGGTATTGTAAGAATAAGGACTCCCTGCATCCACAGGTAGTCATCTGAAAGCACACAGCAGCAGCGATTGCCATGTCAGGCATTTGTTAGGACACTACTTGAAAAAAGGATGGTTAGGTTTTTTCCTCTGTCTTTATCAAGGACAAAGAAATTGAAACAACGCTGAAAATTATTTAAGAACATGAAAAGCAGCTGCCTTCTGTAGTCAGCAATCCACAGCCTCAGTCTAAAATCTTCTTAAATCAACTAAGTGACTCACCTGGATTGTGACAGACCCTGGATCAGGCCCTGGTGCTCACTAAGAAACACTCCAGAAAGCAGTGACACCTAATGGCAAACATGCCTTTGGAGGATAGAAAGCCATAATCCATGACATGGAAAATGATCCCTCTTTAGCTACAGCATAACAGGCACTAGAACACATTACAGAGACTGAAACACCATAAACAAATCTGAGCACCTGGGAGAGAGTATAAGCTACAAAACACACAGAAACACAGAGTATGTCAACCATGCTGTGCATTTAAGTAGAATGCAGTTAGTAATAAAATCTATTGGCCGCTAAATCACAGCATTCGTTTTCCAGGACATTTGTGTGCATGTTTAAAATAAGCATGTAACCTTGGCACATTCTACAGCAGGAAAAACAGAGACCTTAATGCTTATCTGTAGACACTATAGGCACATAGGTACTAATTTGGTTTTTAGATATCTGTTTTGTTTGCTTGTCTTGCACTTTACAAAATGCGACAATACTATAACAAACAGTTAATGACATACACTACAAACCCTCTAATGAGGCTTTACCAAGAGCACAGCAAGCTAAATTCCTGTCGGCAGTGCTCAACACAAGCCAAGCTGTATTGTAGTATACCAGCTTACCAGAAATAATGTGGACATACACACCAGCAAGCTCAAAGACTCCTTTTGCCTCACAAAAAAATTTTACATTCTAAGGGCACTGCCCTAATGTTACAATCAACATTACAGAAAAGCTTAAAACTATGAACCAAAACTCAGGACCCAGCAATGATGAGAACTAGTCTAACACAAGGAACGCAGCACCCCGGCCTGCAAAATTGAAAAGCTGAGATAAGTAAGGGAAGAGTAGACCTAATTTTGTCTCTCAGAAAAAAAAAGTGTTTATATATATAGATATATATAAAATATATATTAAAAGCATATGTGTAAATACATGCAAAAGCACATTAAAATATATAACCTGTATGATATATTTCTGAATATGACATTGAAAATAAAATAAGGGCAGGACACAATTGACTGAGTTTGACTGAAGCCACTGATGAACATGAAAAAAAGCCCTAGAAGTAAGGAGGGTGCCTGAACTATTGCTGCACACTTCTATGATGACTTAGCCTTTAAAAATACTTCTTTTTTTATTTTTTTAGGAAAAAGTCTTGTACCATACTATGTGACCACTACTCTAGGTGATTTTGCTGCACTTAATACACATTTGCATGCATGTTTCTGTAGGGACAACAGGAAATGCATAGATGTTTTACTGTGTAAATGTCAAGGGAAAAAAAAATGAGCACAGAACACAGAATATAAAAGCATGAGACCATCAGCTATAGAAGATACAAAGCATACACAAATTGTACAGTTGACAAGGAATGCCACCTAATCCCTTCTTAATTAAAGCAGTGTTCTAAACTCCTGTTCAGGGAGTGAGGAGTGTGGGACAACTGATGTATGAAGAAAATACCAGGCAGCATGGCTAATCTCAAAGACTTGGGAGCTTTCAAGCTACATAAATCAGAGCGACTTTTTGAATAGCCTCATAAAACACAAAATCATTGCCATTCTGCTCACGACTTTCAGATTCTTCCTACAGCATACAGATCATTAGGAAACTTCTAAGCAATCAAGTAATGTGGGGCTGATGAAATTACTCAATCAATGCATGAGCTGAAAGAAGCAGCATAATACAGAATTGCAGAATTTTTACATGGTAACCCTGCCCCTTTCTTTTTCATATAGGGGTAAGGAAAATTACAGTGGAGTCAATTCATTTCAACATTTTCACAAGAGTGCTTAATGTAGTCTTTCTGAACTGCCAGTTCCTATTTATAATAGCAGGACAACAGAAACATACAAACTATAAGCAGTCCTACCAATATTTAAAATATTATATAGGAAAACGTTTATTTTTAAATGTATTAATTTATATACACAAAGACCTACTCTATGATCAAAAGTAGCAGCTATAATAATTCATA
Organism: Chaetura pelagica; assembly: GCF_000747805.2. Lineage (NCBI taxonomy): Eukaryota > Metazoa > Chordata > Aves > Apodiformes > Apodidae > Chaetura > Chaetura pelagica. Next base: position 632,000 of record NW_009951982.1, on the reverse strand, counting down.
AGATAAAAATATGAAAAAGCATATCACAAGTACCAGTCAACACACACCTCCCACTGCCATCACCAAGTCATTCCTCTCTACTCACTAAATTGCAACATTTTCTGTCATTGTCCGAGAGATGGCTGATAATAGAATTCAATACAGAAAACATCCCTTTACAAGGAAACACATCAAATATGTAGGCAAGCAAGACAGCTAGTACATTACACTGAAAACTGTTATCAGAAAAAGGGTATGCAAAGGTAAAGTGTTCTTTCTTATGACTATCTGCTCCTCCCATACATGGAAAAATATTTTCCACTTGAATACCTTAACACTATAAAATTAGAAAAAGATAATGCACTTATCCTGTTTGTTGCCTAAGGCAGTGGGTATTACCTCCAGTAGTATTTCTTTACCTCTGAACCAAGTATTGTTTTCTTCTTTGCCTTTATGAATTCTTCTAGGGTTAATTTGTTCATAGAATACCCTGCTTATGCTCTTCATAATGCAAAAATAAAAACATATTATGTATTTTTTATACATAAGTTTACTCAATACAAGTAGAAGCAAAAAGAGGGTCATCAGAACATCCAGGTCACAAAATACAGTGGTGTTACTAGGGGCCAAATTTTAATTTGAGCTGTAATGTTAAAATCGTTCTAATTTCAGGTCATTTATTTTCAGTTTATTCATTCTAATGGGTTTGAAGCTCTGTGTGACAATTAACAGTTTGCCATTTTATGGCAATATACACCAGTCTACAAGAAGAGGTAACTAACCCCTTATTAACTGTACTACTAGTCTCTCAAGATAGAGTTAATTGGGTGAGAAGCAACTACTTCAGTTGTTGAGGTTTTTTTGCTTCCAGCAAGGACTTACTGTATTGATACAGCTAATCACTAACCACATGATAACAAACATCAGTGATAGAACGCGATATATAAAAGAAACAAACAAAACTGTCATTAACACGAAGGGAGAAAAAGCTATGGTCTCCCTTGATGCTAGTGCAAAGGCACATGGCTTGCCCAGCAATGCTCCGGTAGCCAGGAGCATAGGAAACAGGAGACTGTGAAGGAACTCCTCCTCTCCTACAAAATCCAAATTTCCCCAAAAATCCTCAGATTTGACCGGCTTGTTACAAGCTCCTCAGAAAGAAACTGCAAGACGAAACTGTCTCCTAGTGTCACTTTTAACAGTCTACAACTGGGAAGAATTTTTTTTAAAAAGTCATTCTCCCTTCAAAAGGTGGCCATAAAGTGCTGCCTCCCCCGTGCAATCTTCGATGCTCCAGCGGCACACAGCTGTAAGGACTGACCCCTATCAAGATGCGGTACCTAAGGGAAGCAGAAGCCCGGGGGATCCGTGGTGGGGGGGGCTGCACGAAGGGCTGGCGCATCGGTGTCCTACAGGAAAACTCGTGACGGCTGGGCTTCCCAAACATTCCTCCCCTTCCACAGAAACCCTCTGCGGCTCCCCACAACGGGCACCGGCAGACATGTTTCTAAAAGCCAGCCTCTGGGAGAACTGCGGCTGCCCCATCGCCCC
>NW_009951982.1:628834-629601 GCF_000747805.2 Chaetura pelagica | reverse complement strand
TTCCGCCGCGGGAGAAGAAGGCGGGATGGGGCGGGGGGGGAAGGCTTGAAGGAAGGAAAACGGAGGTTTTGCGTGGCTGTCACGGTGGTGGGGGAAATACGGGGACGCTTGGGGTCCCCCCAGCCCGCGTGCGAGCCGGAGCAGAAGGAAGGCGAGCTAGAGCTGAGGGGCTGCAGGGAGGGACCGGGCAAGTACCTGAGCCCTGCCCCCCTCCCCCCCTCTTCCCCAGATCAGTCGCGCAAAACCTCAAGGTCTAAAAGCACGCACATACTCCGCCGACAAGAAACCTTTACACAGAGCTCTTGTGGGGAAAGAGAACGCCTCATGTCCTGGTGGAATGCAACTGTAAGAGGGGAACAAACAATATAAAGCAAGCGAGCAAGGGCTAAAAGGGAGCGGGGGCTGCGCGGGGACGGCAGCCTGCCAAGAGAGGGAAGGTTGCAAAGGAGATCTGGAAGTGTCCAGCAGCACCAGCAGACGCAGCACCCCCTTACCGATATGAATGATTGAATCTGCAATCGCCGCTTTCCAGGTTCGAGTCCAACAGACGGACACGACCAAGATGAGGGAGAAAACTTCCATCTCCTCCGGAGGTCCAGGCTTTGTAACAAGCGAGCTCTTCGCCAAACGCTGCCGCCGCGGAGAACAGCGCGGCGCAGGAACCCCGAGAGTTTGAGGTGCCGGCGGCAGAGCGTGTAAATCCCGGTGTCTGGCGCACGGCCGCGGCTGGGCAGGGGGCGGACGCGGGGGCCCCAGCGGCTCTCCCC
>NW_009951982.1:595211-628821 GCF_000747805.2 Chaetura pelagica | reverse complement strand
CAAGGGGCTCCTGGGCAGCACCACAACTGCTGGGAGCGCCGGCAGCAAATCCATCCAGCCCGGGCGCCGCCGCGGGCAGCAGACGCCTCCGCTGGTCAGACAATCCCCATCCTTCCGCCGGGTGCAGGGATCCGCTAGGTCCCGGGGAAGTGTCGACAACTTCCAACCCACCCCACGCACACGATCACACACGCAAACACGCACACACACAAGCACAAACACAAACCCTCTTGGCCAGAGAAGCCCCTGGAGCCCGCAGCAAACAGCTCGCCTTCAGCGAGGGAGGACAAGCGGGCAACCGGGAGAGCAGGCGATCCCGCTTCCAGCAACCAGATTCCTGCAGGAAAAGCCTCCCCGGAGGCCAAAAACAAAGTGAACTTCAAGGTAATGCAGATAGTAATGCAGAGATTTTTTTTTCCCCCACCCTTCGGTTAAAGAAAAAAAAAAATGCTTCCCACAACTGGAGACAAAAATGAAATCTGCAAATCAAGCCCAGCGTGCTGCTGTCTCTGTCGCTCAAGGTACTGGTTGGACAGGGCAGGAGAGAGAGGAGGAGTGCCCGGAGCAAGGCAGAGAAAAGCAGATGATGATGATGATGGTCTGCAGGTTGCTTTTGGAGCTTGCTTTGCTGGTGGGATGCAGAGAGAGCTGGCAGTTCCAGCACCAGCCAGCACGTTGCCTAGAAATGGATCACCTAGGAGAAGGAGAGAGCGCGAGAGATAAGTGCTATCAGCCGGAGAGGGAGAAACAGGGAGAGCGAGCGAGAGCGCTTCTCTCTAATAACCACCTCCTCCCCCTATCTGCAATACAAGGGAGAAACAAAATAGAGCTCTCATCTCCCTTGAAATCTTCAGCTGGGACTAAGGAAGAGACACAGACAGGAGTACATACAGCCTAAAAATACATCAGGGGGAGGGAAAGGCAGAGGGGGGGGAAGATGTTCTTTGAAGTCTATGCTCAGCTTAAAAAAAAAAAAACCCACACCAAAAACCCATCCCACTTATTTAACCTTGTAACTCCACCGCAGGTATCAAATTCAAAGCTAGATGGGCACTTTTGCTTCTCGGTCTTTCACAACTGAGTCAGGGACATTGCTTGAAGGGAAAAAAAAATAGAAAAGAAAAAAATCAGGGACACCTGGCCTCAAGGGGAAAATGAAGACCTAAAAATCTATTAATATGACTTTAATTATCTATGTTCTTGATAGAATTCTCATAGTTCTCTAAAGCAATGAATTGGCTTTTTATCTGCCTTCCTCTTTAGGTATTGGGAGAAATTTCTGTGGGCGAACATTTAGAGCACACTTTTCATGCTCAGGGTACAATTAATTCATTAACCAATTATTTCTTAGCCTTCTCGTGGTGTGGTTAAATACATTACACAGTGGTGAAAACGTACAGGCAGGTTGTGTTCCTATAAACTAGTCTACATCCCCTCTTTAAGTCTTCCTAGACTTTCTTCTGACTTCAATTTTTCTAGTCACACTTAGAGACATGATGCAGTAGTCAAAGAATTCCTTCAATAATTGTATCCTAAAGTTACATATGCCATTGATAAGACCTAGTATTCCTTTTAGAAATCTAAACAGATTGTTCAATCCTTTTTTGAAGGCATCTCCTTACTTACAGCACTTAGATTAAGTTGATCGTATCTGACTTGTATATGTCTAAATCTGTGTAAGGAGCAAGATAGTTGTATCTATAAAAAAAAAAATCAAAACAAACCACAAAAAAAAACCAACACACACCCCACAACCCTAAAAAACAACAGCCACAGCAGCTATTTCTATTTTGCTTAGGTCTACACTGGCAGATGAGTACTTCCTTAAAACGGCAACACTCAAAGGGCTTCAAGACAGAACCAAAGCACAAAGCAAGCCCCAGCTTTTCACTGGCTAGAATGGGCTGTCTTCTAAGAACTGTAAAAAAAAAAAATAAAAAAAATCACAACTAAAATTGACTTTAAGAGGCAAAAGAAGAGGTTCATAAAGAGAACAAAAGATTATGAGAAGAGTGAAGCAATAGTCTAAGTTATTTGCTGGACGTTTCCATATCCTCTGCACAAGTCACAGATCTGTTGTCAATAACAGCACACATACACAAAAAGGCTGCTCTATCAATAATATGTGCTGTTTTCAGTGCGTGTAATGAGCATTAATTTTACAAGTCAGAAAGTCTGATTCATCTGAGAGACTTTTGGAGCTGCTTGAGCATTATTACTTCTCCACAAAAGAACAGAGTTCATAGGAAATGTTAATTCACTTCTTTGGGGGGCATGTCAGAGAAGTAGTCTTTATTAATGCACAGTAGACAGAATAGGAAATGCAGTGGAAACCTTTGGAAAATTATAATTTATAATCCTCAGTTTAGATAATACTTAGAATTTTGAGGCCTTATCTAGAAACCGGTTATCCTTCTTGACTCCTTAAAGCACCCAGTACTTTGAATAAGCCACAATAAATGGAAATTTCTTCTTACAAGACAGGAGGCACAACCAAGATTTATAGCTCACAAATACCCTCTAACTAATTAAAATTTCTTTTGGAGTGTAGCTCTGAATAATATTTCAAGTGATAAAGAACACTACCTAAAAGTTTGAGACAAACAAGACTAAAGTAAATTCAAATAAACTTACTTTAAATAATAAACACATAGACTTAATATACATCAGCCACAGAGATAAAATAATTTGGGCTTCCTTAACTTTCATTCTCTTCAATTTTTATTCATTAAAACCAAAAACTAGTCTGTTCCATTTCAACAGACACAAAAACCTTAATGCTGTGTGGTTGGTGTAAGGTATCAGAGAAGAATATATTGAATATATTGAAGAAGAGAAACGGCCTCTTCTATTCAATATATGCTAAGCATTTACAGAAAGTTAAATTTAGGGGAAAAAAATTTCCAGAACAGGAGTTACTGATACTGTGAAATTATCTGTCCACCCCCTTCCCACAAAAAAACCCAAACAAAACAAACTCAAAAGAAAAAAACACCAACAAAAAAAACCCTCAACACCACAAACAAAAAACCCAAAACCAAACAACAGAACAAAAACAAACCAAGAAAAAACCCACCAACAACAACTACCAATCAAATCTGGACAAACACAGACCTCTAATAAGCCATGAACAGCATTCTCAAGACGTCAGTGATTGCTGCCTCAGGCACCTTAGAAACTGCTCTTCCTTCACTACAATTTCCCTCTCAAAATGTCCTCAATCACAGCAACATCACTTCAGCTCCACCATTAACATCCATGGGAGAAGCACCCCCATCAACCAACCAACCAACATTTCTAACACCAGGCTGTACATGTCTTCTTTCTTGTAGTCCAACCACAATGTGGTTCATGGACAATGTTCCTTATGTTTCCACTGATCAGTTATTACAGTGTTGCACATTAATGCAACCTCTAGAGGAGCAGCAAGGAAAGGATGTTCTTGTAAAACAAGAAGGACACAGCAGGGAAAAAAAGAGTGTCCTTCTAACATTTATTTCCTCAGATCCACACATAGCACACTGCTACCTTAACTCAAGTCTGCTTGGTACCTGAGCTTTATCTACAGAGGAAAGATAGCTAAACACAGAAATCTCACATAGCTTTCACTCACCTAAAGCCTTAATTTTGACAGTGCTACGCCCCTTTTCCCATTTGGTGGGACTTACAAACAGATCTCACATGCAAACTTCAACTTTCAATTTGTTTCATTCTAAGTCTCAGGAGATAACTTCAGGTATTTGAAGAAAAACATGGTGATAAAACAGTCTCGCTTACAACCTTCAGTGCTGGGAAGAAAACAGAATAGCTAAGCATTACAATAGCCCTAAATTACATAGCAAGTACTTACCATTCCCACACATGTGCCTTTTGCACATTAGAATATGATCTTTAAAGTGTATTGTTTAAACTTCCAAAAAGTTCAGGTGAGATGAAAGCAGATTGCACCCTAGTGTAGTCCACAGATCCATTTACTCTAACATCTTTTCCATGAATGCCTGTAAGTTACTACTTCAGAGCAAAAATACAGTATGCATCCCATGCCACTGTTCTGTGTTGTGCCCAATGGGAAAGGGAGATAGGAGAAATTCCTTCCTGACCCTACTAAGCCATCACATGTCTGAAAGTCTGATATTCAATTAACCTTTTAATCTTACCTTGCATAGTTATAAATCTTTTTAAAGTCAGAGTTATCCTAAAAATAAATAAAAAGGGGAAAAAAACAACCCAGCAGCATTAAAGTCTGACACTTTCTGGAACAGTGAATTCCAGCAGTGCCAACAGGCTGTGAAAAATAATTATTTTACTTGATCCTAATTTACCCCCCTCTCTTTCATAAGATAGTTCAATATTATTGCATTAATGGGTGGGATTAAGAACAACTGATCATCTGTTACAGGATAGAACCATCAATCAGAAATACATATCAGTCATACCCAAATTATTATTGATTCATCTGCACATGAGAAAGGTGAGGAAGGCCCACCCACTATTGCTAAGATTGGCTTCTATTTCTAGCCTTTTAATAAAATGTTTTCATTTTCACTGCTGCTTCTTCATGTCTTTGTGGGTAATTCTAAAAATGAATGCTCCTGTAAGGGGAAAATTAACAGTAGTTCTGTGAATCTTGATATTTATTTGATGCTGGTGAAGAAGTATGTGCTTGTTTTTCTCTATTCAGACAATATTTGGAAGTTCTAATTTGTCACCAAGTAGTAACATCACAGATGAAACACAAGACCTGTAACACCTTCAGTACCTTCAACTGTCAAGAGATAAGCAGATTCAACAACTGGATCTGCATAGGCAGCTCCCTGCAGAGAGCCATTTCAATGGGCACAAGCTCTCCCTGTAAGGCTGCCATTCCCAGACCATATCCTAAATTTACATGTGATGAGGCAAAAAGAAAAAGAAAGGTCATCAATAATATTAATTCTTGTTATTTAGGATTATTACAAGGTAGGCTATGTGAAGATCTACTTAACTTTACAACTCTGAGCACTCAAGGCTGGCCAAATAAATATTTCTTGGTAGTAAGACAACGCAGTATGGGCCTCCACTCCCTAATTGATGTAGGACATGTTCCATTTGACAACACAATTTCAATCTAAAGAACACCAAGGTTCCCCCACTTTAAAAACACAAACTGACAAATATATCTCACCTTGCATTGCTGTATTTTTAAAAAAGTGAATTCATTCTATAAGTACTGATATAACACAAATGACTGACAGACCTATCAGGAGACCATGTGCCACAAACAAAGGTTCCACTGCCACTGAGCTGGCTCCAAGCTGCTAGCTCTTGGAAGTTACTTCAGTTGACACGTCTACTCAGTCTTTGCTTTACCTGACATAGCTTCAAAACAAGAAGTCATCTGGGAAGGCTTTAGTTAAGAGGACATCAGTCCATTAGGAAATAGACTTGCTTCAGTGACCACTAAATAACTTTTAAATGAAAGCCTTATCCTACTGTCAACTTTAAGGTTGCTCTCTGCATTACCAAAGAGGCCCAGGTTAACAGGACCATTTGGATTCTAAGTAGTGGCCTAGACATTGACTCCATCTATCCTGTGACACTTTGAGTGAAAAAATGCATTCTCAGGCCTCTGTCACTACTTCTGAATAATGAGGATGATCTTGCCTTTACTTAATGGAGTAGTTTGAGGACTTTATTAGTTCATTGCTTCAAATGCAGAATACTGTATCCTTTCCCCAATTTCCTTCATTCTCCATAGGCTTAAACATGTGAATGTATGTATATCTGGAAGAGAGAGTGTGTTTATGTGCACATGCCAATAAACTAAATTTATTTGGCCATTGTACAAAAAAAACAGAACATCAAATATGATCAAGATTTGATCTGCTGAGCAGAAGAAATAAGTAAAAAATAGTTGTGCAGTACATAGCAAGGATTTCAAAGTTTTTATTTTTTTAAAACTACATTGTTATTGAGATTAGTTGAGACCTTGTGTCTTATCATTTAGCCTCACTACACAAAACTCAGAATGTGGTAGTGAATTCAAGTCAACCCTTAGAGCAAACAGTGTTATCAGAGTGAATTAGCAGAAACTGCTGCTGAGGCAGATTTATTTTTCACCCTTTGAACTTGCGTTACAGGTCTCCTATGTTGCCTGAACCATCCTGTTATGTACCTTGCTTAGAAGCTGTTATGCTACCGGAGGGAAGGCACAGTGCCTAGTAGCAGTAGGGCTCCTTGGGCATAAGCTGAACAGGAAAAAAAAAAAATACAGAAAACAAAACAGAAAGAACAACAGTGTTAAGTCATTAATTTCACTGGCACAGGAGAGACTGCTGTGCTCTGAAATATCTACATATGTAACATCTTTTCAATTTTATCTAGATTAAAAAGAAACCAGAGAATAAATTCTCTCTTCTCTTCCTTCACCTTCCCAGTGAATACTAAGTATCAAGCAAAACTCTTCCAATGCCAAATCCTCTGTGTCTGTAAACAGCCAGCTAGTCCCCATCCTTCATCTCTGAGAATCTGTCTCAAACTCCCTCTTATTCACCACTGTGCAGAGTCATTTTCTCATCCTGGACTTTCCTTGTTCCTCCTGAAGATAGATTCTTCTCTCTTGCTGGCACTTTGCAGCTAACTTTCCTCCTGTTATTATTCACAGTATTTCACAATCGTGGCTCTTGCTGCTGTCTTCCCTTTATCCCTTTCTTTACCTTCAAGAATTATAGAAGGGTGAAAGAAATGCAAGGCACTTTCTGCCAAAGCCAGCTCACAATGATATCTGGTGAGAAACAAGTAAGAAACGGTGGAGAAAGCCAGTATGTGTTGCAGAAGCAAAGGATATGCTGACACCTGCAGCCACAGCTATAGTTTCTACCTATGGATCTTCCACTGGAAGCAGGAGAGAAGTCATTTCAGCAAGTGCTCAGTCAGGTCTAAGAGCTTGGGGACAGTATGAATGACAAATGCAGAGACACCACTCTTATAAACTGGTAAAATGTGTGTGTTTTCTTTCTGATATCTGTCCATCTCACCCCAAGCTCCTCCCCCAGTAACCATTGACTTTGGGCTCATTCTAGCAACAGGTTCAGGCTATAAGTAGAACATAGCTCTGCTTAGGTTCTATGGAGAAGCCACCGAGCTAAATAGACCAGTCACTGGGGAAGGGTGTGCACAGAGGAACAGTCATCAGGAAGGCAGAAAACTCTTTGAGAACATGACACATAGTGAAGAGCAATCTGTAGAAAAGCTTTAATGAAAGAGAGACAGCAGAGTGGTGGCAGAGCACGTTGAAGTCACAGTTCAGATCCTAGTAGCTCTTCATGTAGCCTTTTAGTGTCATGCAGCTGAAGGACTCAAGACTGTTCTTGATAATACATGGAGTGAAAGAGCCAATCAAGACCATACCATTTTAACTGATCTCATTCTACATCTTCAGCACTGCTGAGAAGAGAGGAGGGAGTTTCAACTGTGGCAGTCAGAAGTCATCACTGAATGAATGCCACATGCTGACTGTTTGCTTCATATCATTTGAGACCAGAATCAGCTCAGTTTTTACTACTGCAGTGGAAGAGATAGTTAGAAAAGCTTAGTATTGGAAAACAGAATTATTGTTGCTCTGAGACCACGGTTCAAGGAGAGGAGAACTTGGTGTATTAGGGGTTTTTTTTACCTATTTGGAAAAGTTAGGAGGAAGCCTGTTAAATTTGGCGGTTTAGCAAAAGTATGACTCAATCTGGGATTGCACTAGATGAACTGGGGTTAGACTAGATGATATTTTTATGTCCCTTCCAACCCCTAAGATTCTGTGATTCTGTGATCTTTTGTGAAAGACAAATAGTGGACGCATTGTTAGTTAGAACTGTAGTTAAGCTGGTGCCTGCAAAGCTATAGATGTTTTTCTATTGCATCGTTATTCAGTTGTATTCATTAGTGTTACATTGGGATTTCCAGCAAGACTAAGATTTCATCATGACAGACACAGGAAGAAATGCATAGGAAAATTAGTCCTCACCACAAATATAGTACACTTTGATTACAGAAGAAAAACAAATTCAAACACATCCAAAGCAGAATTTAGATTACTCAAGTTGCAGTAAAAACCTCCCTGCCAAAACTATCCACTTTCTTTCCTGGATGCATCTGAACACCATCTCGTCTCTTTCAAGCAGAGGTGCCAGCATGAGGAAAGTTACTTTTACCTGTAAACTTGCACATGTTTTTAGTATCAGGATCCCAGAAACACTGATAAGTTGTAACACAAGACCTGAACTATGGTGTGTGCTACTTTCTGCATGCTGGCTGTAAAAAAAACACCTCAGTACAAAATAAATCTCATGTCTTGCCTAAGATTTGCTGTCCAATACAATTACTGGTACTAAATTTTTTCCAATTGAACCAAATGAACACCCAGGTAGAGAAGGATGACAGCTAAATTTGAGATCTGTATAAATTACTACTCTTTATGTGAAGATAACTAATTCTCCGTGCTAGAAAATACTAATTGGTCATTACATAGCTAGGTATTAGTATGTCTAGTAGTCTCTGAAAGAGCTCTTATGTCCCTCATCAACAAGATAAATGCCTTTCCAAATCTAAGAGTCTTTAACCATTCTTCATGAAGCATGTTTTCACTCTTATTTTAAGTAAGAATTCCTCACCTTCATTCATTTCTCCCTAAAAGAAACACTAAATCAAGGTAGCTGAAGTAACCTACTTGAATTTTCTTGCTTTGATGCATTAAACATAATTTCCTTCTCTGTGTTTTCATTATAACAAACAGCATCATTAGAGTTGACATTTACCTTATTCTACAGTATTTCTGTTATAAATTAAGAAAGAACCATTACATCTGATGACATGGCAAGGAAGAAAGTATCTAAGTAACATGATAAATTATTTGTGGTGATTTTTAAGATAATTCAATTTTGTCTGTACAGTACCTAAAATTAACAACCTATTTTTCTCAGTCAGACCTGGCTTCTGCAAGTACTTTTCAAGTAATATTTACCCTATATAACCATCCCAAAAGAACTGAAAAGGCCACACAACTCTGAAGTGCTATTATTTCAATGAAAACCAGTCAGAAATATTTTGTTTCAAAGAGTCTCTTGAAAACACACAATTCTCGTGAAACACTAGAATAGATGGAAATAAGAAACACAACGTAAAGTTATCTTTCGAGTATGACCTACTTATCACTGATGCCTACATAATTTTCTTAGAATTACTAACAAATGAACTTTGAAAAGAAAAACGCTGCATTTTTTATTTTGACTAGGTTAAACATTTTCTTCACATTAGCGAAGTCATGCTGATAAATTGAAACAATATCTATTAGCATAGCCATAAAATGTGTTTTGGATGGCTCCAGATATTGAATGTTCCTGCATCATCGCCATCACACACATTCGAATTCCACACTACCTATTTATATTACAAGCTTTCCAACCATTACTGTTCTCTTCATGTTCTTTAATCACTTCTCATTTCTCTTTAATGTTTACTTTTCTGATCTGTGTCATATTTATCGGCTTAAGTCACAAAAACTATGCAAATGTTCACTATACATTTTGGTGACCAATGAATTATAATATTCTGCTGTCCACCTACCTGTTGGGTGAAACAGTGAGAACAATTTTGCCACTGGAGATGATGACAGAGTGCCCCATTCTGCTGTCCTTTGCCCTTTAGTTTTTTGGTAAGTGGTAACAATAATTTAGCTCTTAAGTGCTACTTACACTGAATACTTTCTACATCCCAGCAATTAAGAGCACAATCATCCTTCCCTCCCCTCCCCCAAGTTACTCCATAAAGCCTCATTTTAACCTTCAGAAAAGAACGTATTGACAGTAATATTGTGAAGTACAGCGAATACCTCAGTAACACTCTGTACTCCTTCTACTGGTCATTTGGCTACAGAAAAAGGGACGTGTTCAATAAACAGAATGTTTGCCTATGCTACACTTTAACAACAACATAATTCAAATCCTCAGCAAGATCTGAAAGAAAAAGCTGAGCAATTTATGCACCTTAAAAGACCACCACCTTCTATTTATTTCATTAGACAATTCTCCAAGAAGTGTAACACAGCAAAAGCAGAGAAATTATTCTTGTAGATCAGCAATTACATGTTTTATGACCCTCCTTACATTCACAAATCTGAATGGACTTCTGACATGAGAGGTACTTATTTTAAAAGCTGTAAACCATTTAGCCTGAATATCTGTGGCCTGATTGCATACTTCTCTTGAGGATTAAGAAGTTATTCAGGTTCCATAAGTTCTGCTTCACTGAAACCCTCTTGTAAATAATGTGTTATTTCCCACTTTTATTCTTTTTCACATGTACAGACATGGTGACATAATTATGTAAATACAGAGTTTTGCTCTTTTCAAATACCTTAAGTCATCAAGTAATTGAAAGACCACAGAATGGAATTGCTTAAGGAGCAAAGGATGTTTAATCGTGGTATGCACATCAGACTGTGGCCCTTGAATTGCCCAAGTTAATTGAGGAGCTGCAGTTCCAGGTGTAAAATTGCCACTCTCCCAAAGTGAATGTCATATGGACACAAGAAACACCCAGTCAGGGGAAAACAACAGTTACATTAAATCATATTTAAAAATTTTTGACAAGTGAATCTTGGCACCATCTGGAAAGCAGGAAGTGACCTCTGTGATTCAAAACTCCAAAGACATCCAGAAACTTGTGTTAGCATCAAGACTTGGTTACCTAACACCCTTTCAAATCAGTCTCAACTAGATCAAGACTAAACACATCTGTTCAACTCTCTGTTTCAGAGTGTTTCAGTTAAATGTACTTTAGTAGATGACAGAGCATAAGCAACTTCATTAAACACAATGTCAGAGAGATTCTTCTACCCCTACAACTTGCATGAAACTGCCAGGCACAAAGTAGATGAAGTTTGATTCCAGTCCACTACAAAGAAGCAAGAAGTCACTCTTTTGTAAAAAGAAAATTACTTTGAAACAGACTATCAAACTTGAACTTCAACATAGACATTAAACACAGACAAAACTGAATCAGAAAGATCAAGTAATGAATTAAGGGCATTAAGCTCATTAGCTCTGTTTTATAACATAAGAATTATTTCAGTACAAAAATTAGACTTTTACTAGAATGAAGTGAGAATGGAATTTCTGGGTCTACTCAATAGAGCAGAAATCTGGGAATAATCCCCCCTATTTGCTAGAAAATGGAAGAAAGGAAGGAGGAAATTAAAAAAAAAAAAAAAGGCAAAAGGGGAAAAGAGTCTCGAAGAATTTATCATAAGGGCATCCAGAGGAAGAAAAACTAGTTTCAAATGTATCAGTAAGATTTTTTTCCAGAAATCTTGACTAAGGGGGGAAAAAAAACCCCACAACATGTTCTCCTTCTTCAGTATGACACTTCGTTATTCACATTCATATATAAAACAACATAAGGATGTGGATAAAGTCTGAAGCAGGAGGGGACTCTCATAAACCCTCTGGGAAATAATTTTCTTTGTGGTGTACAAAGCAATACAAAGCAACTCATCTAAAAACAGTATACCTTTTAATAGCTGCTTGGTGTTTTGACAGTAATTTATTTTTTCTTAAAAAGAAATTAAAAATTGAAAAACCTGAAAGTTGAAATAAAAACTAGGCATGAACCATTGTTATCTGAAAAAGCCCCAACCAAACAAAAACCCAAGAAGAAATAGTATCATCACAGATTAAACTCTAAAGCAGCACAGTGGCTGGAACCTGGACTTAAGTGAGTACCAGAACAATTAGGCTATGAATAAGGTCTGGGCGAATGGTGCTCAGAACTCTCAGGTCATGCAGTCCTGAAAAGGGACCTGGACAGAACAGAAATATTTGCTTCCCTAGATAACCAAATCACTGAGGCTGTTGTACAAACCTATGACTAGAGCCCAATAGAGAGAGAGGTGAAAGTGCAGTGCTAGGAGCTCAGTAGTACTCCTTGGTAGAGCAATTTAAACAACACACTTGAGCTTCTGACAGAGCTGTTCCACTTTCTATAAATAATGCTCTAGCTATAAGAGATTGATTCTCTGCTTAGGCCATTCTTGCATATGATTTAATTAGGAACATTTGCTATTTTCTTGACTGGCCTTGTCCATAGAAGTAATAGTTATACTAGTGTTATTAGTGTCACTTTTTTTCTTCTTCTTTTTCCCTACCCCCCCCTTTATTTTTGTTGGGGATGCACTTGCTACGATTTAATTACAGGAAGGAGACATTTTAAAACTTTGAAAACAGCTGTGAAATAGATTGTGTGTATTATGTACCAAATCCATGTGGCACCAAAACCATTTTGTGTATTCAACTTTGGTTTTAAAAGTACTGAGGGACATGAGACAAAAGACTAAGATTTGCACCCATCTTTAAAAAATAAAGAGGAAATGAAAGAGTATGAGATTAAGGCATCAAAGGTCTATTCAGCTGTCGTTTTTAAGAGTTTGCAGTAGAAGTCAGTACAAGTAGAAGAGTCCACCCCCAACCTGACACATCCCCAGCAGTTCATAACCATTCACAGGAAACAACTCTGTTCAATTTTAACAAAAATATTTATTTGCATATGCCTCATGCAACTGAACCTCCATAACCACATTTCCAAAACATGCATCTTAGCCTCAAATAAGGGGGGAAAAAAAGCCCCTTCAAATGTTTTGATTAGTGACACTTAAGTTACTGCTTAGATTATCACACAGAAGACATTTAGCTCTCCAGTTTTCAGAGGAATACTCTCCTTGATTTCTAATGGGCAGTTTTAGTCTCAGAGTTACTAACATGTACTGTAGGTGAAAACTTTGTGTCAAACAAGTTTCCATGCTATTTTTATCAGTATCTACTCAGCATAGTGAGCTGTCTTTTTATCACAGTCATACATAACAGACAACACAGTGGCTTAAAATATAAAGTAGGTCACTTCAATGGCTTTTGTCTGTGTTATTAGGAAACTTCAAATATATTCACATATGTTCAGATAATTTGCTTTCCTAGTATGTCAATGCTTCATAATTGGAGTAGAGCAGTTAAAAAGGAGGCAAATAAGTACCTACAGTTGGTAGGCAAATATCTTTATTTACCTCCAAATCAGTGCTTTTGTGCACTTTGAATGAAAATTTACATTTATACTAATACTGCACTTTTGAGAGTAGATCTGAGGTTCTTTTTAAAATAAATCCTATTCCCCAAGTACAAAGTAGTTTAGAGTACTAGCACTGAACCTTAGAAAACTTCTTAAATTAACTTTGTCTGCACAGTTTCATATATGGTATATAACATAAATACAACTGCTACCAGCTTTAAATTTTTCAGGGGTAGTTCTGTTTACATTGGGGTAGCTTTAAGTTATTGCTAGAAGTTCTGTTAATACTAATTTTCTTTTATGCTTGATGCCCTGGATATTTATATGATGAAATGTTACACTATCTAGCTTGGGAATCAAGCCATTTCATTTATAGGAAAGGAACCATTTCCTTTATAGATGAAAATCAGCAAGCTCCTTGAAAGATGCAATATTTTTGAGACTCCATCAAAACTTCTCAAAATAAACTTCTAAAAGTCAAGTATCTGCTTATATAATTTTCAACTAAAGAGGCTGCCAAAAAGACAGAAAAGCAAAGCTACAACCTGTTACACCAGTAGTAAAGTCCTCCCTCTCAATATTTAGATAACTTCAATTTACTTTCAATATGGCATGTAGATATTAGTTTTTACCACATATTTTACATGCCCCACAAAATAGTAAAGGGAAATATCACAAAGCTGGGAGCATTAATAATTAACAAGTTAATAAACAATTTATAAACTTCAAGCTTTACATAGCTATACTCACACAAAAAAAAATATTTAAAAAAAAATATATAATATATATACACACAGGCACACAAATTTCAGCAACCAAACACATTTTCTTCCAAGACTGGTTTGGTTTTTGCTGTATGAAACATGTCTTAATGGGATCTACTATGCAAGGTAAGATTCAAAGTTTAAACTAAAACATTCATGAGTTCCTAGAAAACAAAGGGTTTTATTTGAGCTGCCAACTTTAGCATAATTCTACTGCTGATTAATGAAAATAGTTGGTTGATGCTCTGAACAAGAGTAGTTTAAAACCTAGAACTCGATTTCTGTATCCTCAAAAGATGTATAGTGTATTCTGAAAGGTTATATGATATCCCTGAAGTATTGCATTTCTCTAAAAGAAGTGTCTTATCTCAGCTGTTCTTCCATATCATGGCAGTAAATTATCATGGCAATATGAAATGTACAACATCAATCAGACAGCACTTAGAAAAAGTCTGACTTCCACTCAGGAATTTTGCGTAAGGTTCTTCCTCTCATTAGATTTAAATTTGCTGAATTTCTTACATTTATTTCAGTGCCTACACTAATAATTTTGGCTGAAACATAAATACACTTGGGTCAACAGAAAAAGAGCATCAAGAATATAGATAAATCATAGGTCCACACATCTCCAAGAACACTTTTAAGAGAGACTTAGGAAAAAGAACAATCTAATTTGGTGAAAACAATAAAAAGTTATTTTTGCTTACGAGTTTAATGATGACAGGTACATATTAACCATCACTTATCACGAAACCTACTCAATGAAATCTAACAGATTTATTTTTCTATATTCTTTAGATTTGCCCTTTATGTCTAGCAATGCTACTTTGATCACCAAGAATACTTACAAGTAGATGTAGTACCCTGACAGTTATGAGAATCCATATTTTGCTAATGTAATACTCTGCTGACATTTTAATTACTTATCTCAGACATCAGACTGTTTCCACATCATTTGCTCACTTTTAGACATTCTGCTTTCATTCAACTGATGTACTCACTTCACTCAAAGCCATCAATTTTTGGTATATCTTGAGTGTACTAAAATTCTTTAGTAATTGGATCATGTATTTTTACTTTCCATTTTTTAAACACATACTTTGAAAACTATTTCCTTCTCACCTGGAATTCACTTAGTCTCAGAAAGGTGCATGTCTAAACTTCATGCTTTCTCCAAATATTAATTTCATGCCTAATTAAAACTTCTGAGGTTGCCACAGTCGGTCAACATTTTCAGTAGTTTTGCCAGCAAAATAGTTTCTTCTTTAGCTGCCTCATTCCAACAGGGCTTGGAAAATATCTGGGTTTTTTTAGACAGATATTAATAATCTGAAGTGCAGATCTTAATAATCTAAAGTGTTAGCATACAGACTCACTTATTGTAGGTTCATAATGTTCTTCAGTAGAACTGAAGATTGTGAAACTCTTGATAAGGAAGCAAAGTTGTGCTTTGAAAATACAGTACTTCTCTTAGACATCCCAAGCTTTCTAAAGCAGTTTGTTGTCTTTTTTCTGTACATAGGGCCCAAGTTCATATTAACTTTTGACTGAAGCGTTTCTTCGCAGTCTCTCCTAAATGTCCCACAGATGGTTCAGAAAGCCAAACAACATTCACTAGAACTCAAATAGCTTCACCAGCTTCTTTTACTACTTCTTCATCCCTCTCAGAAATGGTTTCCTTTTTCTACACCCCGGCTTAGACTTCAGATATCCTATATTAGCGCTTTTTCTATGTAGTTATGTCAGTTATTTAATTTTTCCTCACTACCATTTTAAAGAAAAGATTACTTTTGTCTTGTGCTTTTGTGTCTGTCCCTGATGAAACACATACAGAAATATTTCATAAATAGTTTGAAAGCTACATGAGAATACCAGTTTTGGCATATCTGAAGATACAACTTCTGTTACCTAGGGCAAACTGTACTTGTAGACTAAATGTGCGAAACTGAATTTCACCTCCAATTTCTTGTATTACATAAAAGACTTTGAGGAGACTATCTGAAGAAGCATTACTAAAACATGTTTTGTGTTAGCCATTGAGATGAACTGGAGATTTCTGGAAAAGACCTGTTAAAACGACTTCTGAACTCAGATAACATATAAGGAACTCAATGTATTCATTCATATAGCAGGCAGTATCACTGTTATTGCAGCAGTGAGCTCACATCATGAATCTGGATTTCACTTGCACCAATGCTATACGCTTAATCAACATGGGAAACTGCCATATAAAACCTGGCAAATCAACATATTTTTAGCACAGATTCTAAATAAGAAGACAAAATCAAACAGATTAGACTGGTTTCTAGCCACTATCCTCTGAACTGTGGCCAAAATGAAATCCCCACTTTATCAGAGTAAGAAGCAGGAAATACAAGATATTAAGTAACCGATAGTTTCACAAGGTTGTCTCTGAACTTTCAAAATGCTAAGGCCAGGAGATTTCCTATGCCTTTCCTTGCACAGCTCTTCAGTTCAAAGTTTGAAATAAAGCATGGATTTAGCAGTTTTTCCAACTTGCGTGCAAAATGTCCAGCTAGTCTTTGTAATTTACACTTATGTAAAACAATACTGAATTTTCTATACAGAGAGTTTTGCTTAGTGAAATTTACTATAGGCAGATCTTACAGCTCTCAATTATTTTACCAGGCACTGACAGTTGTTTCTCATGAACTCCAGTGATTTCTCCATCTTGCCTCTCCTTCTACAATCAATTTATTGTCATTTAATGTCAGAGCAAAATTGAGCACTTTTAATTTTGCAGCATGTCACATTTTGGATTGACATGACACCAGGGTAGAACTTTGAATTTTACACTCTTCTCACATATACCTGAAAGATGATAACTGTTCTCAGCTACACTTCTACTTTTTACTTCCACCTGTCACATGACAAACATGTCAAACAAAACACATTTTCAAAGTTAAGAAATACAAACATGCAAACACTACACATTTTCCCTTCTTAAAATGTCATTTTTCAGACTGTCAGTGTTTTTCCTCCTTCCCCTCACTATATATACATATACATGGTTGAACTTGCAGTGTTAAGAGGGACAATAACCAGCAGTTCAACAGATCACTTTTCAAGGGATCCTTGTCCATGGTTAATGATTTTGGAAATAACACTTACATACTTTATCAACTAGTACAGATTCAAAGTACATTAGAATGTGACCAAAATATTTCATCACTCCATGTTTTTTTTTTATTTCACATTAGAAACAAACAAAAGATCCCCAACCAAAACCATTGTTCCTATGAAACGATAAATTTTTCCAGAGCACAAGAGAGAAAAAAGCAGACATAGAAACTAATCTGGCCAGACTCATAAAAATACAAAAAAATCAGTATTTCAAAGAATTTGCTTCAGTTTGTCTACTTTACACTGAGGTATATAGGAACAGCCCACAGAAGGAGAGGCCCTACCATAACAATGAACTGCATCACTAGCTTCAGGCAATACAGCTACAGTCAGTTCTGCAACTCATATTAAAGCAATGAGGCTTACATTTATAAACAGATGCATCTTAGTACCATGGTTCTCAGCTCTCTAATAATTTATTTCAGGTTACACGGTAGTATTTCAGGCTAGTATTTAGCTCTATCTATATACTTGACAGTATGGTCCATGTTCATGGGAGCCATGAACAGTTACGTCCACTGATCCTGTATTAAATTATTTGATTAAAGCGTCAATCAACAGCATCTAGAAAGGCTTTGCTTGTAATCATAAGGACAAAGAAATGTTTATATATTTTATTTTTTTTTAATTATCCTTCATTTCACTTCCTCTGGCAGGACCATAAATTTACTTAGATTATTTCAGATCTCTCCAATCTATTTGTCACACAGCTTCTAGGAAAAGCAGAGTTTGATCTTATGTGCATTTCTTGAGAAATCACCTTTGTGGAAACAACTCTGAATTCTACAGACAAGGTTTTTCCAGTGACTTCTTTATAAAATATTTATTATTTCTAAAAATGTTAGCACCATGAGCTTCCTTGAATCAGAAGCTTCTGTCAGCTTCTTCTTATAGAAGCCATTAATTTAAGTAAAAGGACTGCAGACCCACAGGTACATCCATGAAACCATCTCTGACTTCTACACATTCTCTCAGTTATACATGTATATACCTATTAGTCTTAAATGGGTTTAAATCAACCAAGTTCCTTGCAGAATAATCCAAAAAGATTTGGGTTGTGTGGGAAAAATCTGGAGAAGCAACAGGCCTGTAGCTTTCTCTGACTACAGACAATACATAAAAAGGCAAGAGTTTGCCTCTTACATCTAAGCTATGCTGGCAGGGTTACATGACAGATTTTACTTTACAAATGAGTATACATTAAACAGGGAGAATAAATGAAACAAGATATAACACACACAGAATCATACAAAACAAGTGTATGAATAGTCTACAGTTTACCTTGAGTGACGATTTAAAAAGACATACTTCTGATCTCTCTCTCATCTCTTGGCAAGACCTCACTCTATAAATCTAACATTAAAATGCCTGTAGAAGTTTATTTACAGTGAGCTGAAGACTATGCAAGTTCATCCAGCCCTTACATTTTTCAACAATAAAACAACAGGTCATCAAGACCAAAAGCCTTTATTTATTTTAATGACTTGTGAAGAGATATTTTAAGATTATTCTGCTCTGTGCACTTCAATAGCAGATTCTGTTTAATATTAGCTAAGTGGAAAACAGTTAAAAGAAATTCTGGGTTCTACTTTTTATTCAAATTACTGGTACTTTCTTGTATATCAATTTGCACTGGTAACAGATTTTCTCTTGGCACTGGGATCTGTGCTCCTAAATTGGTGGGACATTAAAAAAAAAGCAAACAACCTGTAAAGAAAAACACCCTTGCAGGTGAACTCTGTGCCTCAAAGAAATAAAAGAAGTGGCCAAACAACAGACTATCAAGCCATTGCTTTAATCCAAAACTGAAGAAATTTCTTACCCCAAGGCATGCACCATTTGTCAATACTGAATTTGAAAATCTCAGGAAAGCACATGACTTCAATTTCTTGGTGGCTCTCATAATTTATTTTCTGTCAACCTCAAGATCTACTAGCAGTTCTGTGCAGAGAATCCCCTCTTGGCATTAGTCTATTTTTCCTCAGCTGTACAAAAATCCCCATGAACAGAGTTATATCAAGAGAAACATCATCTGACAGTTAGGGCAGACCTTGGAGAAAGGACACCTCAGTGTTTCCAAATCAACACAGGGCCTTTTCTTCCTTGTATACAAAGCTCAGAAAAACATTGTGACCCACAAAATTTTTAAGCAGGTAGTGCTTTCAGTGTTACTTGTTTTATTTTTTTTCATTTGAGTCATCCAACTGAGGTGTCAAGGACAGGGATAAAACCCTATACCTTAATAAGTGTATAAGTGTTTATATAGAATAGGATCCCTACAATTAAAGACATCTGTCCTGCTGACAACAGGATCTCTAGAGTGGTCCACCTTCTGTTGTGTTGTGCAATGCAAGTGCCCAAAATTGGGACTTGCTGGAGGATTCTAGTAATTTTCATGGTAGGATTCAATAACAACATGGAAAAAGCACTCACTAAATTCAAAAGCTATAGCACCCAATCAATAACTACATAGCCACCCAGGGAGTAAAGGTTATCTTTGATATTCATTACTTTGTAACTTATGACAGATTGGAATATTTTACTTTTTGGCCACATACATAAACCCCTGAAGGGAGGGGGCTGAATATCCCCCTTTTCCTCCAATGAGAATCATCTAGAGGAGAGGAAGGAGCACAAGCATGTTAGGCTTAAGAAACATAAACAAGTATATGAATATGCAAAGAGAGGCCAGTGTAGCATCCTGAAAGGGATGTATACAGCAATAAGCCTTCACCTTTCTACTGCCCTCTTCCTTTCAGAATATGCACTGGGTTATTACCATAATCTTATTCCTGTACCATAATCCTATTCCTGTACCATTTGGAAGCCTCCCTTAATATTTTTACATCTAGTTGGCAATACTAACTCATGGGTGGCTTTTTTTGCAAGTTATTAGTGTTGAAAGAACTGGGGGAATAATTTTGCAGCCCTCAATGCCCAAAGCACAAGGAATGCTGCTTAGTTTCACAGTTAAAATTTTGAGGAGTCTGTGAAACATGCTTAGGTTTGGTACTTTTACACACATGAACTTACCACCTTGTGTGATTATTTGCACATCCAATTTTTCCTTCAGAAGCTGAGACTAAAAGCACTGGTGCTCTGAGTAACCTGTTCTGGTCAAAGATATCCCTGCTCATTGACAATGGGTTTGACTACATGATCTTTAAAGGTCTCTTCCAACTCAAACCATTATATGATTCTCTGAAAGCAGCCATCATAGCCTTTGGTGTGATAGGCCAGGAAGTGTCCCCTCAAAACTCTGTGGCCTTAAGCAACTGAATAAAGTTCTCAAGACCTCTCATGCCCCCTTTAAACATCCATTCACTTTCAATTTTCCCTCATTTCTCTTCTTCATCCTATTGGGCATCCAGTAATACCTCTGTAGCAAAAATTTAGTTTGGGATAGGCCTGGCCTCCATTACATACCACATCATAGATAATCAAGGCCTCCCCTTCTGGATTTTAGACAACAGGCATAAACTACTGGTGCTGGGTTACATTACTTTTCTGGTTATAACACATATGCACTTCCAGCTTTCCCATTCATTATGTTTTTCTACCTAGGCACTAGACAGATAAATATTCTATTTCCTTTCTAACAGCTAGGATCTTGTGCCCTTGTAAGCACATCCCAGATCTGCACAACAGCCTACACCTAGGGCACCTACTAATCCTCATCCCCAGGTTAACTACATGGTCATGAGAAAAGCAAAGCCAGCAAATACCTTCCTGACATCCTTAATATAAATAACATTTTTGTCTGCAATTTTGGGATGGGGGGATAGATGGCCATGTTCTGCATGCCCTGCCCTAATGGCTTTTATAGTAATGATAGTGAGGCAAAAAGTCCAATCAAAACACAATTCTCTCTCACATTGCAGAAAAATATTGATACCATTAAAAAATTTAACCACCTTCAATAAGCTTTAAATTAACAACAGGAGAATATAAAGTCACATAAGTTGACAGTTTAAAGATGTAGTTGAGTGTAATCACCATGTTCAAACAGGTGGTGTAAATGGTAAAATATCTGGTCCACACCCTGAAGAAATGCTTCATAAACTAGTAGCTTCTTATTTCTGTAGATGAAGTGTTACTTAGGCTTTACACAACTGAACAGTAGAAGGCAGTCTCAGTAACCTGTATATTCTGAAAAAACACTTCCCTCATTTTATCAGTATTCATAGATAAAATATTCTTCTGAACTGGAACAGACCATAGAGACAAAGTGTTTCCATTTCATAGAAATATACATTTCTCTTTACTCCCATCAGAATTAAAAGCAAACCTTGTCCCGCTTTACATATGAGAATGGATACAGGCCAATGTGAAAGTAAGGTGATCTCTACACAGAAGAAAGGTGGCCTCTACTTGTAACCATCCCCATGTGGAATGGGGATTCCATTTTTAGTTTGCAGTCCAATGTATTTTCATCGCAATCTCTATTTCTTCTGTCATTTAAAGAGGAGAAACTAAGACCTGCTTCATCTTACACTTCATAACACAGTGGAATATCTGGATTTATCTTCACTGTGTAGGAAAATGGGGTCTTGTGTCTGACATATGACAGTGTCTCAAACAGCTTCACTACTGTCTGCTCAAACTATGATGGTGGCCTACTTAATTAGAAGTTTCTTCCTCAGCTGATGGGATTGAAACCCATCCAAAAAAAAAAAAAAAAGATAGTTCTCTGCAGTTTGATAGATTTTCTTAACAAGTCTCCCTGGGGCTCATTCTTTTTGTAAGCAGAGAGAAACTCACCATTGATCTTTTAGGTTAATAAGGTGTATTACCCTGGGTAGCTGTGGAAATACATTTAGTAGTCTTAGTATTAAAAGATTTTTTAAAAATTATTTTATTAGAAACTAACATAACCAATACTTTCTATCTGAATTTTGCTGTTTGCTTCCCTATCAATTGGAGGAATGGCACTGTTTATTCAGCCAGATAGAGTACTGCTTATCCTTTGGCAGATCTGAGCTCTTTGACTTGCACATACAAGTAAATGAGAATCTTTCTTTTGACTACAGTAGGCTTTAGTGGAAATACTTTATTTTAAAGACATTTCTGACAGAAAATAGACACAAATAGCCAATGAACAGTACACCATGGTACATACTGCCTTCAATTATTTTAAAAACAACAACAAAATAATAAAGAAATACATGCCGCACACCTGAACACCCAGACTCAAAAAAGAGAGGGAAGGACAAAACACACTATTCACATTTGTTCCATCATTGGTGACTCCAGTATTCTACACAGGCAGTAAGTAAAGCTAAGAGCTGCTTTCTGCAGGACTTCTTCAGAGGGAATTTTTCTCACAAAGGAATTAAACAAAAATGAAGTCACAACACCAAGGGGTCGTGTCAGTCATAAGGGAACAAAGATAACTTCACAGACTGACAGAATAGCCTTTTGATAAAAAGACTGTCTGCTGACATAAAAGACTGGCTAACGTAATTGCATAATTAGGATTCCATTGGAATGAGGGGAAAATACACATCTGAACTATTAAAATCTACTACCAAATAGAGGTTATTATTTTTTTTACTTTTGTATAGTAAAATTATTATATAAGTGAAGCTCTTACCTTAAGGACAATAACGAGGTTCTCTTCAAACAAGCTTGCAAGTGAGTAATGGCCAAAGCAAAATTACTTCAAAAGGTCAAGAACCACCTTGTCTCCCATCAGTGTAAATGCTAAAGGCTTAAAATGAAGATAGCCTAAGCTAATGTGGTCTCTTTGTAATATACCTATCTGTGTTAAGAATATTACGAATATTGAGTAAGTACTTCTCTAAAGTGCAAAGAGGAGGGGAGAGCAAGCCCTATAGCATGCAGGCAAATTTGTAACTGTGGTATTTTGTTGGCAGATGCTATCATTTTAAGTGTTTCACAAATAAAATTATTCCAAATTATTTCTCTTGCTCAATATTATTAAAGTAGTAAGAAATGAAGGTGATTGTTTGTTGAGCATACTGGCCTACTGCTTGAATAAACAATAGCTCTGTGTTTAATTCAATATGCCACAGAGCACCAAGAAAGTTATTTAAAAGCTCTGAACATCAAACTGAAAGAGTATTCATGTTTTCAAAAAAATTCTGTATGTCAAAGCCTGCATTAACCACTGCAGCCTCACTAAGGATATTATATAGCCCTGCCTCCCAAATCAGTCTCCATTTCCATCTAGACCCTCTTCAAGTTTCTGAACACCTATCTGCTACAGAAATTGCACTGTTTTTCTTCTATAAAATTCACTTCCCTTGAAGGATTTTGTGCAGACCACATTACTTCGAATTAGAATTGCAAGCACCAGACACACTCAAATGCAGTATGTTTTAAGGCTACAATGTGTCAAGTTTAGTGAGATTTGTGGCTTCTCTTTTAATTGTGGAGTCAGGTCTTTAAATATAAGGGTCATATCTGCTCCTCATATCACAATATTTCAATTTAATTATTATATAATTAAGTTCCAGGTATTAAATTGTATTCTCTAGTAAGCTACACCATTTACTGTATTTTCCACTGCTGCTTTTCTTGAGAAATTATTTTGTTCTTCACATTTGCAAGGGGAGAAATTTTATTTTCCCTTTTGTTTTTGGCCAACAACAATACTATGTAAGTTACATGATTAAGCATCCTCCATGTTACTTTGGCTATTTTCCTTCTTCTCTGCTTTACATGCCTCTTTGTAACTCTCTAGTAGGCCTTTATGGATACACAAAGAAAGTAAAATATCTTCTGGCTAGAATATATATTCCTATTTCATCAGCAATCATTGGTATATCCATTCTCTTCAGTTTTCAAAATATGTGTATTCCCAAATACCTTTTAAACAGTAAAGCTAGCTCAAATGCAGATTCAGGTGTCATGTGTCAGAAGTTTGTCTAATTTCACATTATTGTAATTAACTTTTTGGCTGGTTTTGGCTTATTTCCTTGACTAGGAATTGCTTGCTGTGCTTTTAATAGCATAAACAATGTCAAGATACTCAGTCGCCATAAACTGTTGTTAATCACATGACATGAGTGCCTATATTAGAAATAGCTGTATGATACTATAAACATCATTTGAAAACACAAAAATCCTGATATACACATTCAATAGGTACAGTTAATGCAGAGAACAGAATATTAACTTAATCATTTTCTGCCATCTAGGTGCTTTCTTAACCACATATGTTTTCAGCTTAAGATGACAGCATAAGAATAACACTGTATTTTGAAATTATTTTTTTTTACACTTTGCAATTAAATGTATGATCACTGGATCATTCACCTGACAGATAATAAATTACTGCTTATTCTAAGTTACATTGTTTCAGAGCTATAAATGCTGGAAAAGTTTGAAGTGTTATCTATTGTTTTGAAATAGCCAAGTAATATTTCATTACTTTTCTTATATTACAGACTGACTTCACTTGAAAGAGCTGATGGACAGTTGCATACCCAAAGTGAAACTATTCAGGAAGTTTTCCATTCTGATAAGAGGGAATTAAAACAAAACCTCGATTATACTGACTGCCACAGTTTTCACCAGCTCACTTTCTGGTAAAGATAACAGAAAGGCATTTTGATTGCTCACATACCTTCTATATTCTGTCACATACAAAGGCAACTAACCTACCGCTGCATAACACTGTGCAGAACTTCAACTGCCAAGTTTTTCAAAGGCAGAGTTTTTAATTTTTATATGTACATGCATTTTTTAAGCTTTTTAAGAAAAAGAAAAAGTCAGGAAGGAAAACATGTCCTAAGTAACTGGGTGAGATCACTCTGAAATCTGGTCATAGAGTGGTTTGGGTTGGAAGGGACCTTGAAAATATCGTTTAATTCCAACCCCTTTGCCATTGACAGGGACACTTCCCACTAGACCAGGTTGCTCAAAGCCTCATGCAACCTGGCCTTGAACACTTCCAGGGATGGGACATCCATAGCCTCCCTGGGCAACCTACTTCAGCATCTCATCACCCTCACACTTAAGAATTTCTTCCTAATGTCTAACCTAAATCTACCCTCTTCCACCTTAAAAATATTACCCCTTGTCCTATCACTACAAGCCCTGGGAAAAAGTCCCTCCCCAGCTTTCCTATAGGCCCCCCTCAGGTACTGAAAGGCTGCTGTAAGGTCTCCTCAGAGCCTTCTCTTCTCC
This sequence comes from Chaetura pelagica, assembly GCF_000747805.2. Classification (NCBI taxonomy): domain Eukaryota; kingdom Metazoa; phylum Chordata; class Aves; order Apodiformes; family Apodidae; genus Chaetura; species Chaetura pelagica. Next base: position 603,676 of record NW_009951982.1, on the reverse strand, counting down.
AGGCTAAACAGTCCCAACTCTCTCAGCGTGTCTTAGAGGTGCTCCAGCCCTCTGATCATCTTTGTGGCCTTCCTCTTGGCTTGCTCTAAGAGCTCCATGTCCTTCCCATACTGAGGGTTCTGGAGCTGGGTGCAGTACTCCATGTGGGGTCTTATGAGAGTCAAGTAGAGGGGGAGGATCACCTTCCATAATCTGCTGGCCATGCTGATGATCTTAAAGGCCTTTTCCAACCAAAATGATCCTGTGATTGCCAGCTCATGCTAAGCTTCTCATCAACTAAATCCTTCCCTTCCAGGCTGTTCTTAATCCATTCTCTGCCCAGCTTCTAATTATTCTTTGGATTTTCCCAACCCATATGCAGAACCTTGCACTTAGCCTTGGTGAACTTCATAAGATTGGCATGGCCCCACCTCTCAAGCCTGTCAAGGTCTCTCTGGATGGCATTCCTTCCCTCCAGTGTGTCATCTGTAGCACACAGCTTGGTGTTGTCAACAAACCTGCTGAGGGTGCACTTGATCCCACTGCCCATGTCACCAAAGCTGTTAAACATTGTTTTGAATACCGACACTTAAGGAATTCCACTCATCACTGGTCACCATTTAGACATCAAACCATTACCACTACAATTTTAGTGAAACCAGACAGTTGATTCCTTATCCACCAATTGATCCATCCACTGAATTGAGATCTTTCCAATTTAGAGACAAGAATGTCATGCACGACAACGTCAAATGCTTTGCACAGGTCCAGGTGAAGCACGTCAGTTGCTCTCCCTTTGTCCACTGACACTGTGACCCTGTCACACAAAGCCACCAAATTAGTCAGGCATGATTTGCCCCTGGTGAAGCCATATTGATTGCCACCACCCACCTCCACGTTTTTTCATGTTTCTTAATAGAGGCCTTAGGAGGATATGCTCCATGATCTTGCTGAACACAGAGGGGAGACTGACTGGCCTGCAGTTCCCAGTCTTCTTTTCTTTTCCTTTTTTGAAAATGGGGGGTATGTTTTCCCTTTTCTAGTCACTGGGAACTTCAGCAGACTGCCATGACTTTTCAAATACGACAGAAAGCAGCTTTGCAACTTCATCTGCCAGTTCCCTCAGGAGCTGTGGATGGATCTCATCAGGTCCCATGGTATTGTGCAGTTTTGTGTTCTTTGATGATCTTGAACCTGCTCTTCTACAGTGGGTGGATCTTCTATGTTGCATTCCCCACCTTTCTTTTCTGCAACTTGGGTGGTGTGGCCTATGAATATTGAAGCAAAAAAGTAGTTGAGTACCTCAGCCTTTTCCATATCCTGCATGACCAAGTCTCCTGTTGCCTTCCAGAAAGGGCCCATAGTCTTCCTTTAATCACTGACTTATCTGTAGAAGGTGTTCTTGCTACCCTTGACATCCCAGACCAGATTTAATTCTACCTTGCTTTAGCTTTCCTAGCCTGAACTCTGGTTGCTCAGAGAACTTCTTTGTACTCCTCCCAGGCTACTTGTCCTTGCTTCCATTCTCTGAAGACTTTATTTTTACATCTAAGTGTGTCCAGAAGCTCCTTGTTCATCCATACAGGTCTCCTGGCTTTCCTGTTTGCCTTCCTCTTTGATGGGATGCTTTGCTCCTGGGCTTGAAGGAGGTGAACCTTAAAGATTTACCATCTTTCTTAGGCTCCCCTCTCTTCCAGGGCTTTATTCCATGGTGTCCTACCAATCAAATTCCTGAAGAGGCCAAAGTCTATCTTCCTGAAGTCCAGAGTAATGAGCTTGTTTCATACCTCTTTGTTGCCCTAAGGATCCTAAATTCCACCACTTCACACTCCCTGCAGCCAAGGCTACCTTTAAGCTTCAGATTGTCCACCAGCCCTTCTTTGTTGGTGAAAATAATGTTCAGTATAGCACCTTTTCTTGCTGGTTCTTCTACCACTTGGAGAAAGAAGCTGTCATCAACACATTGCAGGAACTTCCTAGACTACTTGTGTCTTGCTGGGTTATCCCTCCAGGAGATGTCAGGGTGGCTGAAATTGCCCATTAGGACCAGGGCCTGTGACAACACAGCTGCTCCTATCTGTAGAAGGCATAACCCTCTGTCTTTCTGGTCAGGTGGCCCATAGCAAACCCCAACTATGATATAATCTGCCCATCTCTTCCCTTTAACCCAGGCCCATAAGCTCTCAGTTAGTTCATCCTCCATCCCAAGGCAGAGCTCCATGGACTCCAGCTGGTCATTTATGTAGAGGCTGACACCCCTTTCTCTTCCCCCCTGCATGTCCTTTCTAAACAGCCAGTGCCCATCCATTCACATTCCAGTCTCATCTCTGATGCTGATAACATCGCAGCCCTGCAGGCATGCACATGTTCAACTCCTCTTCTTCGCTCCCCATGCTACATCTTCTAAGTTTTTTAAACTTCTGATGACATTGGACTCATGTCATTACGAATATTTTTCAGCCACCAATCAGAAAGAACTAGAATGTTATTCTACAGCTACACATGCATCATAATTCAAGTTACAGCCTGCAACTTTGAAATGGAAATGAAACTTTGAAATTCATTTCTAAGACAAAGGCTGCAATGAATTATCCCTTTTTAACTTCACTAATTAGCTTTATTTCCCCTGAGTCTCTCTTTAGTAGTTTCTTCTAACTTCAATGTCACCCTTTCATGATGACACCACCTATCCACATACAAACCCCTTATCACAAGTGGGCTCGTTTCAATTAGTACAGAGAAAGAGAGAGAATAAACAACAAACAAGAGCATTAGCTTGACAAGTCTAATAAACGAGAAGAGTCTTAAAACATCTGCCAGCAGAGATCAACCCTAAAACTTTCTCACAGTAGGACTTCAACTTTCTGCTACATTAGAACATATATGTATGCATGTATTATTATACATCGCACTGAAAGTTACAAAAGTCTTTTGAACTTTGGCTAGAACAGTCTTGCATGCTGTTCTAGTGTAGCAGCTTTTTTTATTATTACCTTTCTAAATGGTCAGTAGTTTCTTTCATACACATTCATCATGTTTGCTTATCTATGCAGATTCCTTTCTACAAAGTATCTCTGATTTTTATTTAGGGTTTTCCCTCCCAAAATCTTACAAGAGCAAGTGTCTTAAAGGTTCAGAAACTACCCTGTTTTTGTAAGGACTGGAATTGTCGCTGTGAATTTTTTTTTCTGTTTGGTGAAATAGACATTTTCTACACCTGAACTGGCTATGAAAAGACTGTGTTATACAGTATTTTGTTATTTGCAAATACATAAATAACAATTCTATGGAAAAAAAAATCCATCCAATTAAGACTTACTAGTAAGAACTAGTAATTTATTAGCTTCTTCCTTTGCTCACTACCTATTTGAGATGTACTATTAACCTACTGCATATATCATTTTAGTCATACACTATTTTTGTTTTGAGAGGCTGACCTAACTTCACACAAGGGGCTAGGACTATTGTTTTAATGCAAACTACTGTGTGAACAGAGAAAAAATGCCTCCATTTCCCCAACTCCAAGTGTGCCCAAGAAGGGCAGAGCAGAAATTATTTTTACTCATGGAAAGACCTGTCTACCTTCTGCTGTGAGCAGGGACTGAAGTCAGATTTTCTTCTGCTTTCCATCCCCACCTCAACCTATTTACTCTTGAGTCAGGAAGCTGAAAAATTAGACAAGGTTTTCTACAATTTGGTTAGAATCAGAGGTGGCTGTGATAAACCAAGTGCCTACTCCTTCACAGACTCCTTTACCTCTCAACAGGAGCAAAGATAGTCTGTCCTTAACTATTAAAGGTATTCTACCCACAGCCTCTAGTTTCACATTTCAGAAGCAGTCCCCCGATCAAATATTGTCCTCACTAAAATTGTTAAAAAGCAAAAGGCCACAATGCAAAGATAGAAATAAAAATATTTGGAAGCAACTCAATTATAAAAAATAAGGTGGTGGTGTTTTGTGTTGGTTTTTTTTTAATTTGTCATTTAGCTGTCACATTTTTAACACAAGCATTAGACAGAACTACTCTGCTCTGCTTGATTTTATCAAATGAGGTATAGGTGCTTAGATATGCCCAAGAGTGCACAGTCTATTGCCTTCTAAAAATACTGAAGTGTTTCACAGAGCTATACTCAACTTGATTGAGAAAAAAAAAAACAACAAAAAAACTATGAATATAACTAGAATGCTACTGTAATTAAGTGGTACATGCAGGGCTACACCAACAAAAAAACTGGGTTTGGAATTAGAAAACAATTACATACATAAACTATTGGAGTTACTACTTCAAGTATTTACTATTTGTATCTACATAGTCTCCTACACAGCTCACATGTGATGTCCAATGATATATTGAGTATTATTTGTGTTTTCTGGAGAAGGCTAAAAAGCATACAAAAATGTTTTTCAAGATTGCCACCAAGCACAGTATAACATAGTATAACCTATAGCTAAAAATATAAGTTTTAAAGCAAATATGTCAGTCAAAGAATAATCAAGTACTGAAAATTATATGTATCTCTGAAGTTTAATCCCATTTCACGAGAGAAAAAAATATGAAAGCACATACCTTCTTAGCATGAGGAAAGCCTAGGAGAGTGCTGCTGACTTACAGTATTACAGCTTTTTTCCTCACATTCGAGGGCATGCTGTATATAGTATATTTATGAACATACAGGTATTCCTCTCATTTCAGCTGTTGTAAAAGCAGAACTGTGAGTAGCATGGCAGAGAGAATCCAAACAAGGTTTACCAATCCCATTAAAATGTATACTAAAGGTCCTACTAACATGTACTTGAACCTTCAAGTATAAGCATCCAACACTTGTGAATTTCATAGCTACTAAAGAGTTCTCCTGCACTGAGTTTTCTTCAGAAGCGGGTTGTATGATTATGTCAGAGAAAATACATTCTGTAATAAAAGACTTATTGCGATTCAGCTGGAATGTTCCTTCCTTCTATGACAACCATCAGTTCTTGATTTAACACTGTTTGTAGTTGCATCAGACTTAACTAGGAGCAGCAATTTGTTCTGGCCAGAAAATCAGAAACAAATTTGACAAAGACTAAATGTCAAAGCTGATAGAATGAACGGAATTCCTAAGAGCAAAGATTGGACAGAATTGTGGAAAAAACAGTCATCTTTGCCAGAATATTTCAAGTTAAATGCCTATTTTAAAAAATAGAAATAGGCAAAGACTGCTAAAAATGTTTTGGGTGACAATGTTATCCAAGTGAGTGAATACACCTCATTTAATGTTAACATGACATATGAGAAGGTGTGGAGCTATGTTCTCAATGCTTTTGTGTTACATATATTACAATAAAGCTAGTGCAGAACAAAAGGCAATCAGATGGTCTCTGCCTACAATATGAGCAATAAACAAAACCCTCTGAATTCAATCTCTTAGACAAGACTCATTTCACAGCACAGCAAAATATTTTCTATTTATCCAAATAATTCCTCAAGCCAGAAAACAGAGGCTTTTTCTTATGTCCTACAAATTAGCTCCTTGTACCAAGGAAAGAACTGCAAGAACTGTCTCCCCCAGAGAGCACGTGGCCAGGCTCCCTGGCCTCTGAATGAAGGGAGCAGCAGTCCCAGTTCTTTGCCAGCTGTATTGACACAGCTATTAACACAATGGCTTTGCAAGAAAAACAGTCTCTGGAAGAGGGAAATTCAATACTGTTTAAGGGTCCATAAATTTTTAGTTAACTCTGCCTGCAATTCAGTGCCTACCTGGTGCAGTGTTACTGGCGTGTTTTACATGGGCTCTGAAACAGGACTCTCCAGATGGAAAGCAAATAAAAGTTAGAAAGATGTAACAATCCCTCCTAAAATACACAAAACCAAACATCACACCTCAAACCCCCTTTCTTGCGTGAATGACAACCATTGTAGATACAAAATATCTCATTAGCCCTTCCACTTGTCCTACAGATATATTGCAGAAAATTGGGAAAAACAGCAGCTAACCAAATATAATAAGTTTCTTAAGCAGAAAAAGTTTTCCCTGCTTTTCTCAGATTCTGAGAGGGAAATATCTTTGATAGCCAGGGTCATCTCCTCCTCCTTACTTTCACTGATAAATTAACTCTCTACCATCAATATATATCATATAGTACCTGATGCATGCATTTAGATAAAGTTATGACCTCTTTTCATTGCAAGTGGAATATTATCTACCAGTTGCTAAACCATTCCTGAAGACTGGTTCAAAAAGAGGTAAGTATATTTGAAACAGAACTGCTCTGAATACATCTCATTGAACCTTTCTCTAGATTGTAAAAGGGAAAAGATGGACATAAAACAGATAATTTGCCACAAGCACACAGGAAAGCTTTCTGACAACATGATCTTCCTAAAGCATTCAGTGACCTACACTACAAATACACTACTTTTCCCAAGGGAGAAAAAAAAAAAAAAATCAAAAAATTGAAACATTGTAATGAAAACAAATTACTAATTGGAAATGTGCAGCATGTAATACCACCTTCCATCTGACAACACTCAGAAGCATCACACAAAAGTTCAAGAGCAAATGCACCAAAGACCAAGATAGCTGTTAAACTTTCATTCTTCTCTGTCACTTTATAATTCTGTCGGAGAATATTTGCTGATGAGACTTGAGAGCCAATACAACTGCTTTGTGATGATTGTGCACAGATATTCACCTATTAAGTAGAATGGTATCTTTAAAGAGCAAGTTAGGGAAGAGATATCTATTTTCATAATTTTTTTTTCAGAAACTGTTTCTATAAATAGAGCTACTTCATTTCTGAGCTCTCACTTGAGCTTTCATCAACTTTCATAAAAGTTAAGCATCTGGGGGGGTGGCAAATTACCCCACAGCAGGTCTTATTTAATCTGACCTTTTAAATGGTTGAGCCTTTTCTAACTTCATTTGGTACTTTTGTATCTTGATTTGAGTGACCTTTATTTTTTCTGAATCAGCTTTTCTTTTCTAGCACCTGTTAAACATTTTATGAAACTACATAAAATAATGTAGGAATAAGTGCAGGAAGACAGGTGACAAAGTAAAATCAACAGCATGAATTTAACCCTTGACATTTTACTATTCAGCTACATTGTCTAATTTAGTTAAGAACTGTATCTAGGCAAGGTTTGTAGGGCTGAACTGAAATATAACAGAAAATCAAGGATTCATATAATTGTGGATATGCTGGAAAACTGAAGAGAACCAAAAGCAACATATGGCATAGCATGAGAAATTATTCCTTTGAAAAGAGAGGTTAGAAATATAGAAGAACCTTAATATGTGTAATTTTTTTATTATTTTTTTTCCATTAGTAATTGGAAAACATTAGTTTTTATCTTTTTACTTTCTATGGTCAGGACATGGATATTATGCCTAAATGATTGGGTACTTGTTTTTAGTAAGTAGGATTTAAGCTTGAGAGAATACACCTTGTGTACTACATCAGCAGCACTTTCTTATATAGAAATATTTTTAACTACACAACAAAAAAGAAAGATCACATAAAAGGAGAATATGGACTGAAAAGGGAGGGGATCTTGCTACCACTTCACTGTCTTATAATCCTTCAGATGTCTCTCATCCCAACAGAGTAAGTTTGCGTCCATACTCCACAAGTGAACAACAGCAGGCTTCCCCACAGTAAACCTGAACAGGGAGCAGTTTATCTGCTTAAAATTCTAGGGCAAAAGAAGAGACAAGCTTTTTTTAATCAAATTTTGCCAGGAAGACCATCTTGTCCATACATTCCTCAAAGACAGGACAAGTCGCTAAGATTTGCCACACTGCATTTCCAGATAAAACAGAACATTTCATTCAGTGGGAAAACAATATTTGATTCATTATAGAGAAAGGTTGGTTTTTTGGTCTTGAGAAAAATATCAGACTTCATTACAGTGCCTACAGGCCTATCAAAGAGTTTGAATTATGGATCTCCAGAAAGTATTGCTTCTCTCCAATATCCTGGTAAAATTATTAGCAGTGACATGTTTGGAGAACTTCAGCTTGCAAGTCAGACATGGGGCAGATGCCAGACCTGTACCATTAAAATGGGGGATGGGATAACATGGGCCAAATGAGGTCTTCTAAAGAAACCTTACCCAAACTTTAAACCTAGTTGATGCAAGAGTTTCTCCTATCACTACTTGCAAAACCAAAGCTTTGTCTCTTTACTAGTTTCATGAACTTGTGTTCTTTAGGGATATCTCAAAGTACATAGAAACCACGGTAGAACAAATTAAAGAAGAGAGTAGGTGCCTTCTCTCCTCCTTCACTGGTGAACAGAGCTGGCTCTCCTCTACAAATGAATGGATTAAATAGAAGGGCCACTATCACTGGCAAGGCACACGTGCCTTCCAACCTTTTATGCTATGGATAAGAAATGCAGAATTAGGGTCTCCAGCTAATTATCCCTAAGCACATATCTGTGAGGGAGAGATTTCTCTCTACATTATTCACCCCACACCAAAAAAGCTTAGTTAAATAGCTTA
>NW_009951982.1:554491-595195 GCF_000747805.2 Chaetura pelagica | reverse complement strand
ACAAGAACAGACAAAAGTATTAAGTCATACCTAGACATACTACTTATTGGTTTGATAAATAATAATATTTAGATACCACTAGTTTCCATTCTCCTTCCTCCTTTTTTTTTTTGCATAAAGTCTTCTGCATACACTCTGTTCAATGAAAACCCTCCAAAAAATAGATACTTATTCTATAGGCACATTTATTCCCAGGCAGTAAACTCCATTTAAACTTTCTCAGAAAACACATAAGAACTCAAGACGAATAAGAATCACCTATTAAAAAATCATTAAAAGTGAGGAAGAAACAGCAGTTCTATTTGTTTTGGTGGGTAGATGGATAACAACATCTAAAGGAATTAAAAATCCCATTAAAAAAAAGTTAAAACCTCAAGGAAAACAATTACCTGCATTATAGTAATTGGTAATTTTGTCAGTTAGTGACTTGCATTTGGTGTATACAATAAGTGTAATTTTGGTAACCTGCAATTCATTACCACAAGCACACAAGAGAAAAACTCAATTTCCAGTCTTGTATAACAGAAATTACAGCAGAGATTTATAATAACTGCAGATTTATAACAGTCCCAGATTGTTAGCCAAGGTCTGAGGGAGAGTAACCTAAGCATTGCATAATCTGTCTTGGTAGAGATAGATGTGGGCCCATTCTAGCATAATGAACACAGTAGTTGACATAATGCTTGAGCACTTCACAAGTAGACAGGTGCTAGTAAGCAGCCCTGATTAGCTCATACTTTAGATAAATTTAGTTCTTCAGTATAGCAGACAAAATTCAGTGACTGAAATTGAGCACGCCATTGGCTACATATTATGGTGTTAATGTTATACAAAGGGAAACCAGCAGCAAAAGAAAAAAAAGACACTTTTTCAAGACTACAGAGCTGGCTGATAACAAGCCAAGAACAGGAGTAGTGATTAGACCCACACTTAGCCCAAACATCTGTAAGTATATTTTGGGTTATTAGATGCTTATAGAGCACAACTGCCTAAATCTGGAATTTCTCCACATCTGTAAGTTGGGAGTGAAAAAAACACATAACTTTGGTCCTGAAATATTGTTGAAGCCTTCTGAAAGGTTTTAGATGTTCATTATCTTCCCCATGAGTTTCCTCATAAAGGACAGAGCACAAGTCTTTGTGGAGCAGTTTTCTCAGTCACATTCCCTATTCCTTCTTCCCCACACGGTATTTCATGATAAAGAGCTTTGACTGTTGCTCCCATCATTTCTTACTGATAGCATCCCAGTATCAAACCGTCCAGCAGTGCACATCTATCAAGAAACCAATGCAAGAAAAGTCTAGGAGTTGTAAGAGTCATAGCAGGAGTCTTAGAGCCCAGAAGTGCACTGCATAAGTCAAGCTCCTAACTGTTAGAACTACAGTACATTAGATATCTAAAAGAAACATCTGCCTGGGCCAGGGAGCTGAATCAATATTAAAAGAGATCAAGTAGGAAACATCTAACTGCACTCTGAATAGCTAAATTAAGGGAGATGAATCTTATCCTTAGGGCCACATTTCGTATCCCTTCTTCCTTCTAAGTAGTATATTGCTTAATCTGAAATGACTATTTGCAAAGTATGTATCTTTGCAAAATGAGAAAGGGCATTACAAGCTGACACTTCAACTATATAACTCCAAAGCCATGGATTAGCTTTTACTGTATGCCGAAGAAGCTTTGATTGTGCTGTTAGGCACTACTGAATATACAAATATGAACAATTATAATAAGCAGTCTAAGCAAATGAAGACTCTGAACTTCGTATTTGTTGCTGAGTTCTCCTATTGACAATGTGTTGAGTAAGGATAGAATTTTTTTTTCCTCCTCCTAAACTTTGTTGCTTACTTCTGCTAAACTTTTACACTTGAAATATGCTGCTATATTCTTATACATACAAAAAAACACAGGTCAATTAAAAAAAAAAAAAAAAAAAGAAAGAGCCTTGTTCTCACAGCTACAGTCTTAAATGACAATCAAATGGTTTACAGAAGCCTGGCAATGTGAATATTGTATGATCCCATCAGGGTGGTTAAGATGGCTCTGCACACTAGTGTCAGGGTTAGAGCACTGAATTTAGTACTGCAGAAAACATTGGATTTAAAACTGAATGATGACATTGCACATAAAATTTATAGTGCAATTTACAGGTGAACGTCAAGGACCAAAATCAAGATGTCATAAAAGAAAAAAAATTACATGTTTTATTACTATATTACTTAAGAAAGTAACTCATAACAACATTAATTCAGGCAAGGTGCAAATTACTAAGCAGGTGTAATCACACACTTGCAATCTCCTAATAGTAGTTGGATATGAATATATTCATAGTCTTTAAGGCATCATTTTATCATCTAATCTGATTTCCAATATTTGATCCATAATTATTTTTTTGTTTCCCTTTTCCCTATAGCATGCCAGTAACCAAGATTTTACGGTAGTCAACAAAAAAAAATCAATCATGATCTCTTCTTATTTTGGCCTTCCCACATCTAAATCAGTGCTTCTGCTTCCTGTGACCCACTGGTTACACCTTCTACTTAAACTGGGGGCCGATACCAACTAGAACCCAAAAGAAGTCAAATAGTTGTTGCAGTGGTTGTAGCAAGGTGAGTGGAGGAGGTCAAAACTGACTGGAACAACTACTAATGAAAATAAACGGAAACAACCCAGCTCTCAGAACTCAAACTAAAACATAAATTCTTCTAAAAAAGATAAGTTGATTTGTGGGCTGCTACAAAGCCTAAATGTAGTCTGGCTGGCAGAAAGAACATGTAGCATTAATTTGAAATCTTCAGGAAAGACACAACCCACACTTGCCCTTGATGTTTTTTTTCAAAGGTTAATCACTCGGCAGAAGTATCTGTGTCTTATTTCTAATTCAAGTTTATGCATCTTTTGCTTCCAGTCATTAGTTCTTGCTATGATTCTTCTATTAGATTAAAACAGCACATTAGTACATTTTCACAAGCCTGTCAATCATTTTCTATGGCTCTTTTGCACATTGTCTTCATGTTGTTGCTCCATTAAATACCAAAATCAAATTTTGGCAGTGCAGAAGAATCAATCTTAACATCCCCCTTTTTTTCTTTTTTTCAGAATAATGGAGGTAAAAATTTATTCACTGCAGATCTGCTGTCCTGTATAAAAAAAAAAAAAAAACACAGAAAATATCTGCAAGAGATCATCTCTTGATAGCAAGGTAGTAGCTAGTGTTCCCATGTTTCTGCAACCTCTTTCTAAAACTTGTAGTGATAGTTTCCTCAAGCCTTCCTTCCAGCTGCTTTGAAATTTCTCCTAGCATATGACAAAAAAAAAAATAAAAAATTTATGCTCATAATATCATGTTTGATGCAAATGAGAATCTGCAAAATACATAATTCATTCTGTGACTGCATCTAATTGCATATGCTTGGAAAGTATTTTACCTCCCTCTGTTTTCTTTATACCCTAGTATCCTAAATCTCCTGTCTTTTTGTCAGTGAAATTTTCAAGACTTCATTCTGTTAGTCACAAATTGCATGAAATATACTGCAGAACAGTTAGAATCTATACTTAAGCTGAGGTTTTACCACTACTGATAAAGCAGTAGGCAGGTCTTGTCACCTAATTTCAGCATTTGTGTAGTCTGTCTACCTTTAAGCACCTTCACCTATAATACATTATTCCTCAGAGGGCTATATGTGTTACATTGAAGAGAAGCCCAAACCTGGTGCATGTTTATATAAAAGCTAGATAGCATTCAGCAGTACCCATGACCAGCATGAAGAATCTGTTTATAGAGTTCTACAGATTGGTGAAAAGGTGTTTTTTACAGTTGTTGAAGTTCAAATGATAGCAGATGTGTAAAGATGAATGGGTAATGAGCTCTATACCCCCTACTGTCCCATCTCACCTGGCATGAAAGCTTTCCTTGTTCTAAGCAAGGGGAAAGTTTAGTCTGATATGATCTTTCTGTGTGATACACTACCTCTGCTTTACTTATTCTTTGATGAATGATGTGCCTTTATACAGTTTATTCCCTCCAATAGCATTAGATTTGAGTCCTCGTCTATTTCTGGACCATCTTTATGTTACTACCTCTATGACCAAAGGTGACATACCTGTGAGACTGTATGACCCACACCAGAAGCACATCCAAGTTGAATGTAGTGTAATAAAAATTCCACTCTAACAGGTCTATGTTAGAAATATAAAATTACTATTCCCTGGGGAAAAAAAAAATTCAGATTTTTCTTGAGTCTGGTTATAGATTTGCTATTTAAAATACATAGAAACAAAAGTATTGTGTGGATAATGAATTCCAGAGTTTAAACACACACTGTGCTATTTACTGCAAAATGCTGCAATTTTACCCTTTCCCCAGGTTTTAAAAGCAATTGTGGGAGAGTTCTTCTGTGATGCTTCCCCCATCATATTCTGCCTTTAATATCATGTTACATGCAAGGTCTTGTCTTTTCATATTTTGTCGTTATTATGAATATTAATAGAAAGACAGTCACTTCTTATAAAAATCCATTGTTAACGAGCATTTCACTGAAGTGTAACACATTTTCTGTGTTCAGTTACTCAATGAATACCTGTATTTTAATGTTTTAAAGTATTTAAATCTTGCACACATGACTTCTCTTCACAAACAACTTAATCACAGTTGTGTTTTTTTTATTTCCTACAGTTTAAAGAGGCTTCTTAAAAAAAAAAAAACACACAAAAAAAAATGGTCAGTACAAATACCTAGAAAAAGAAAATAGAACAAAGAAAATATCATTATGATGCTTGACAAACTTATAGTGAATTTGCATCTCATGGACTGTGTAGCATGATCTTCTCTCTACACAGGCTTTAGTAAAACTGGAAACTCTTTAGAAAAAAAAATATGAAAGAATTAGATGGATTCTGTATGAAGAAGTGGGGTTAGACTTGAAGACCTCCTGAAATGCTTCCAATCTGAATTACTCTGTGAATTAATAGGTATATGCTTATTAGCCTGGATAAAGAGAAGGATATGCACCAGCCATCTATTAAAAAATAAATGGTGTTGAGGGAAAAGGTACAGAATTATCAACACCTCTTATACAAGATCTAAGTAATCCCAAATAAAAGATACTGGGCAAAAATTTTAAGAAAAGTGGTTTAACACACAGCTTGTAATGAAAGTGTAGGATTCCTGGACACCGGATGCTGCAAATTAGTACAAGTTTAAGGAAAGCCTGGGTATCTCCACAGGAAAGAAATCCTTTGAGTGTTACAAAACACACAGAAAGCCCTTCTAGCTCAGTAACTTTCCAAGTTATAAGTGGTTTGAGGCTGGGAAAGTAATGAAGTATTACTATGTATTTGCCTCAGTCTTATAACCTCCATTCTCCCTCAAGCATTTGCATTTCCTCCCCAGCCATGAGCAGAGACAAGACAGCAGTCAAGATGAATGATCAGTCTGTCCCAGTACAGCCTTTTCATTAGATGACCGTCCTTTGGCCTTAAGCTAAACCAGTGACTTCCAGTGTTTCAATCCAAATTTTGCTCATGAATCCTCTGCATACATTTGCCTGCTTTAACTGAAAACAACCCCCTACTAAATCTTGTCTAAACTTCAATCTGCAGGTGAAATATACTTTCTTTAACTGGGTATTACCATCATTAGCATATTTTATTTTTGTTTTTTAATTTTCTTAGAGGAAACTTACCTATAAATGTGAGGACCTGACAGATTTTCACAGTACGTTACCTAAAGAGTGCATCTACCAGACTCCCACAGTTGTCAAGAAACGCTATTCTGGCAGAGCTCACTCTTGCTCTCAGCAGAGTTCATGTCAATCAACAGGGAGGGGTTGGATCAGGCCCTCAGAGTGATATACTACTCTCACTAATGACAGAAAAGTTGTTACGCCTGCAGTTCTGCTCAGGAGGAAAAGTCTGCAGACTCCAAGGAAGCTGAAATAAGTATCTCTAGCTTACCATTGCAAGGCACCAGAACATTTTTGCTTTGATTGCCTTTGGTGTTTCTCCATCATGTCTATTGAGTCTTTTAATTTATTCTATTGACTATAGTCTAACCATGATACCACCTTCAGGCTTTTCTCTTCAACAGCATGCCTTCTGCACATGACTAAAACTCCTATGGAAGATACGTATTCAGAAAAAACTTTTTAGATCTCTTCTCAAATACTAAGTTTATTGTGGTCACAATGCCTAGAAAACATTCCTGTCTGACACACGTTAAACAAAACACCTTACTTAAATGGAATTGATTATTCCACTTTCCTGCCAGACCTTATGTTTTGTAGAGCTTGCCCTGGTTTGTGTGATTTATCTATGCTGTCCTTCTGAAGCAACTGTATTGCCATTTTCATTAGAGTATGTAGTACAGAGACATTTTAGTCCTTGCTGCAGTCCAGTTCTACACTTACCACTTACTTTAAAAGGCAGTTTAATCTTCATAATCTTGCTCAAATGGATAAAGAAATGAAGTAATTAATACTATCTGAACCTGTTTACCAACAGTTTAATCTTTCTCACCTTCAGAACTGCTTTCTGACTTCAATTTCAGTTGGCCTTTTCAGCTTCAAGACTTTCAAATTCATAGTTATCTGAAGACATATAGTACTTAAATGGCACTTAATCTTCGAAGGAGCAAAGCATAACTCAGTGTTCGATAAACACATGAAGTTTCACCTTAGTGTAATGTCTAGCTAGACTAACCAAGCTCTTAATAACTGGTCTTGACATAAACGCATTAGGCTTGTTCCTATGTGGTTAAAAAAAAATTTAAAGTGTGTGAACAGTGACTAAGGTACTGTTCAAATCTAAGTTTAAGCTGGCTGTAGCATCTCTTTGTTAAATTCAATTGACATATGAAGTGGTGAAAATAGGTCTTACTTAAATTTTCATTAACCAAAAACCATGGCTCACAGACCAATGTTTTTCAATATCTTTGAAGGAAGATGACATGAAAACATGGTCTGTACACTTATAGTGAACAAAAAGGTCAACTTTCTTTAGTTTGCACCATACATTACAGCTATTTTCAGCAGAAAGGTCTAATCTCTTTTCTGGGTCATCTAATTCTATCACACTTCAGACATCTCTTGTTGATAAGCCTAAGAAGCCTCTGTATCTATCTAGAGTTCATGATGCTAAGCTATACAGAAAACAAAATTAAACTAAGTACTGTAGCTGCAAGTGAAGAGTTAATACCAGACACTTAGAAATTTCATATACTCAATTGTACAGAGGTCTCATGAAATGCTCAGGGCACAATGATTCAAGTGAAGACCTCACATACAACTGCTGTAGCAGGTCAGTGGTTATTATGGAGTTTATCCTTTCAGCAAGTTCTAAGGCACAAATGTTCAAATATTCAAAACCAAGCTGTCATTCTGAACTCTAGGAAAGTTACCAGTTAAAGCAAAGCAATCATTCCAGTAGTCTAGCTCATGTTGTCAAACATTCCCTGGAATACAACACATCTACTTGGGCATTTTAATATACAGACTTTGAACCATGTTCAACATCTACAACTCCACATATCAACTGTCTAATTATGAACCAATAATTATATTTGAAACTGTGATCTGGGATAGCAACTTTGGTAGTGAAAATGCATTTACACTACTGGCATACATGGTTTCAGCTTACAGACAGACCATTCAATGCTGTAATATCTCTAATTATTACTATGTCTTTATCAGTTTCTGTTTTATTGAGTTATGTTCCTGCCATCATGAAGGAAAGGTACTACAAAGTCACTTCAAATAGAATGAAATATGTTATGGGAGAAAAAAGTTAATGACTAGATATAAAATGTATATACATAGACATTTATATTCCATTTTCCACTTCAGAGAACAAAAGTAGCTCAATTTTCCTTTGCATGATGATGCTTTATAAGCAAGTTAGTACAGAATAAATACTTTTCCGTTCAGACAAATCTATGTTATGATGCTAAATTAAGTGCTTGTGGTTTTGGTGGAACAAAATTAGAAACAAGAATTTCTACTAGCAACAATTGTTGGCTCTTAACATCACACTGAGGCAAACCCAAGAAAAATCAGTGATGACCAGATTTTTTATAGCACTTTGCCTGGTAGCAAAGTGATCTGTGCAAATAATAGCTAAATTAATGAAAAAAAAATAATAATTTGGGTTTCTTTTTCTAAATAAAAGTGCTAGACAGCTAGAATGTCCTTCTTTATTTGCAACATCAACAAGTTAGCCAAACATTTTAATTGAGGAATTAATATTTCAGATACAAGTAATTCTGGTAATCATACTCTTTTCCACTTTTTTGATTCTAGTAGAAGTATTTTAGCATAGTAGATTGCCAACAAGAACACCTAAAGGAGAGCAAATTACAAGAAAATACTGCAAAAAAAGTAAAACTTTTTCTAATCTAGAATTTTTTCATTTTGGAATAGTTGTTCCCTCTGTGGTCATTGGAGTACTTTTGCAATATTATGTTAATAAAAGAAAACTGCAGGTTCTTGGCAGTTCTTTTGCATCATTGGCTTTGATAATACACATGGATTCACAGAAACAGAGAATAATTTTCTTTGGAAAAGACCTTCAAAAGACCATCAAGTCCAAACATTAACCTAACACTAACAAGTCTGAAGCTAAACATGTTTCTAAGCACCACATTTACACATCTTTTAAACACCTTCTTGGATGGTGATTCAACCACATCCCTGGGAAGCCTGTTCTAGTGTTTAATAACCTTTTCAGTGAAGAAATTTCTCCTAATATATGATCTAAAAAGTCCCTAGCACAACTTGGGTACATTTCCTCTTATCCTGTTGCTTGTTACTTGAGACAAGAGACCAACCCCCACCTCACTACAACCTCCTTTCAGGTACTTTTAGAGAGCAACAAGGTCTCCCCTCAGCCTCCCTTTCTCCAGGCTAAATGCTACCAGTTTCCTGAGACACTTGTCATAAGAATTGTGTTCTAGATCCTTCACCATCTTCATCACCCTTCACTGGACTCATTCCAACTTTTCCATGTCCTTCTTGTAGTGAGGGGCCCAAAAGTTCTCTCTGTAAAGCTTTCCTACCCTCAAGCAGATCAACAGTCCCACCCAACTGAATACTAATGCAGTCATTTGGAAGTCCATGGTTTTGAGAATTCAACAGAAGTACAAATTGTGAAGGCAACACGTGATGGATAATGTAAATATTAGATTAAAATACAAAGTTGATTTATATGAGGGATGAAAAAACTCTGTTGTTCTTGTTGACTATTTCATCGATGAGGAAAATTAACTTAAGAAAATTAATAAAACTATTATATAACCATTAAAAATTAGAAACAGAAGGTAAGAGAAACAGATAAAGCCTTAGATAACAGAGGGCTGTTGTACTTGGAATGTTGTACACATTCCAGTCATTTCAATATTATATGAAATGGAACGAGAAAAGCCACAGCTTTCACCAGCTGAAGGATGAATTCACAATGGCATTACAGCCGATCATTATACCATCACCTTCTGTCTGTTGCCAGAATATAAAAAAGCAGACCATTGAAAATCCCATTTACCTTTGCAGCACTATTAAATGCTTCAGAGCAGTCAGGTGGAAATCAGTTTCGGGATCACAGTGCACGTCTCTAAAGGTGTAAATTAACCAGCAAAACTAACAGCCAGTATAATCCTTACAGTTTTAAATTGCATTGGCTGAACTTTACAAGCTTCTGTGATTTTGACTGTTACTCCAGATGCTAGGAAGAAGGTTACTGTTGTGGTCACTTCTATTTGACAGCAGTTATGCAGCAGCTTTGTCTAACACTCATATAACTAAGGACAATATTACACCTGGCAGGACAACACCAAAGGAATAACACCAGGCACCAGTACAGGTTAGGGGTTGTCCTGCTGGAAAGCAGCTCCATGGAGAAAGACCTTGGAGACCTAGTGGACAGTCCATGTCACAACAGTGTGCCCTTGTGGCCAAGAAGGTCAATGGTATCCTGAGGTGTGTTAAGAAGAGTGTGTAGAAAGGTTCTTCTCCCCCTTTACTCTGCACTGGTGAGACCACACATGGAATGCTGTATTTTTGGGTTTTGGACTTCCTAATTCAAGAGAGACAGGGATCTACTGCAGAGAGTCCAAATGGAATGCTATGAGGATGATTAAGGGACTTGAATTTCTCTCCTATGAAGAAAGGCTGAGAGAACTAGGGCTGTTTAGTCTTGAGAAGGCTAAGAGGGGATCTTATTAATATCTATAAAATATCTGAGGGGAGGACTTCAAGAGGAAGGGGCCAATCGCTTTTCAGATGTGCCCATTAACACAACAAGGAGCAATGGTTATAATTAGAGCACAGGAAGTTCCCCCTCAACATGAGGAGAAACTTCTTGACTGCGAGGGTGATGAAGCACTTGGAACAGGCTGCTCAGAGAAGTAGTGGAGTCTCCTTCTCTGGAGACTTTCAAAACCCCTCTGGCTGCATTCCTGTGTGGCCTACCTTAGGGGATCCTGCTTTGGCAGGGGTGTTGGACTAGATGGTCTCTAGAGGTCCCTTCCAACCCTTAACATTATGATTGTGATTAATTACACGTTTTGTCCAAGCTGGAAGGTTCCTATAGCATTAAATTTACTAGGATAAAATCTCATAAACAGTGTTTTTGTTCTAGTCACATACATTTGTACATGACATTGTACAGTCACATACATTTACCTATAGTTTCCAATTGTTTTCTTTTCTCCAATGTTTAGTGATGTCCTTTGAAGTGAGACAGAACTCAATTTAGTGGAGAAAAAGCACTACAAAATGGGATAGCATTTTCCAGTTACTGAGGGCCTTTCTCTACCATTGCTTACAGTATAGCATGGAACCTGATGTACAATCATAGCAATTTGTGATTAATGTTGCCCAAGGAGAGGATGACACATCTGCAAGGACAGCTAAGTAATATTTGCAGTGAAAGACTAGAGCTCAGAGATTAGTGAAAACCTGCACACTTACTTTGTGCACATCAAGTTTTTAAAACAATAAATGCCACAGCACTGTCCTGGAAGATATATAATTAATATATCCAATTATTTTTATAGATTTAATATTTATCTTTTTTTGCTCAGTTAAGAAAAATGAAATTTGTATATGTAATTTATTATTTTTAATGTCAGTATGACTTAAAATAGTTCCTCATACTAAGAACAGTAAATTAAGACATTTGTGATTCATTAATAGGTGCATCTTAAATTGCAAGTATTTTTGAAATTAGCATGTAGAACATCACCTTATTTATTTGAATATACCTTGTTAAAGGGCTAAGATCTTGCATCATTCCCAGGAGGAAACTGTCACTTAATATTGTGTACTTGAATTTATAGGAGCAGTAACTCAAGTGAGCCAATGTTTCAATTACAAGGCTTCATATGAGTATCAAAGTACTTTTTCTTTTCTCTCAGTTATTGAGGCTTCAGTCTCAATGGATCTGTGACTTGCTCTACATTGCACTTCCCCTTCTCACATTATAAGTTATATTCTTCAAAGTCAAAGTTACATGTGAACAAAGTATTTCTAGGTCACAGAAATAACTGGGATAAAACTCATCTGGTACAGGACAGTTTTACTTGATATAATCAGTCCAAGTGATACAAGGCAACAGTATCTGTTCAAAAGGAAATCTATTCACTTATGTTCCCAGAGCTGATAAAGTTAACCTGGACATAATTATGTCATCAGTGCCTTTCCACCACAGAAGGGAAACATACTTAAAAAAACTTTAGATATATATCTGGCATATAGAGCAGATACTCTATATGGCATCTAACCTTTGCATTCAGTTCCAGGATTAGACTCTAGGAATCATCACAATGATCCTCCTCCTTAAGGCTCTCTGCACAGAAGGACTCCCTTAAGTTCTTCCCTTCATGTTTTCTAATAGTTTTCCAATATGACCTATAGAAATAACACATTAATCTCTTCTCAACATGTTTGGGCTATATCCACTGTGCTTTTCAAGATTTGGCATATTTTTTTTTCCTTCTGTTAAATATCTCCAAAAATAAAGGGAAAAACACATGAGGAAAGTGAGACCTGCTTTACTCAGATTTTCTGTTTTGTGGTAGTCACAGTACAGATATAAGTCGTCATGTTTTGACATAGGAAATTCACCAGCTTAGCCAAAAACATCATCTTACATTCACATCTGATTTCATATTCTCACCCACATGATTTTTCTGCTCAAGATGTATCTCTTTTGCTTATAACTATGTAGCACCACCCAATAATCAAGTTGTTTCTAATCACTTAGGAGTTGCCGAGGCAGTCTGCCCCATGCATTAGGACTGCCTCTGCTAAGAAGAAAAGGAAGGTAATTGTTGTGGAAGATTCTCTTTTGAGGGGAACTGAGGGCCCAGACCCAATACTGGCCAGTATGCTGGCCAGACCCAACCCTCAGGGAGGTCTACTGCCTCCCTTGGGCCCAGGTTAGCCATGTTACCGGTTGAAGCAGTGACAGTCAATGGCAGCCTTGGCTGCAGTGATCATGAGATGGTGGAGTGCAGGATCCTGCGTGGGAGGAACAGAATACCTAGCAGGACAAGAACCCTGGACTTCTGCAGGGCCAACTATGGCCTCTCCAATCAATTAAGAGAATCCCCATGGGACAGGGTACTAGATGGTAAAGGGGCTCAAGATAGTTGGTCAACATTCAAGAACCACTTCTGGCAAGCTCAGAGCATTCCAATGGGTAGGAAATCAAGCAAGAGAGCCAGGAGACCCGCATGGTTAAACAAGGGCAAACTCAAGTGGAAAAAGAGAATCTATGGATCACAGAAGAAGGGGCTGGCCACTTGGGAGGAATATAGGACTGCTGTCAGAGGATGTAGGGAGGCAATAAGGAAAGCTAAGGCTTCCTTGGAACTAAACCTATCTAGGGAGGTCAGAGAGAATAAAAAGGGCTTTGTCAAATACATTGCAGATAGAACTAACACTGGAGGCAATATAGGCCCACTGCTGAATGAGGTAGGTGCCCTGGTGACAGAGGATATAAAGAAGGTAGAGGTACTGAATGCCTTCTTTGCCTCTGTCTTCACCCCTGCAGACTCTTCCCAAGAGCCCCAGATCAAGTCAGGATGAAGGAGGAGTTTTCTTTGGGAGATGTGAATTGGGTTAGGGATCAGTGAAGCAATCTGGACATCCGCAAATCGATGGTTCCCATGGAATACACCTCCAGGGTGAAACTTGATGAAACTCAACAAGGGCAAGCGTAGAGTCTTGCATCTGGGGAAGAACAGCCAGCCCCATGTACCAGTACAGGTTGGGGGCTGAACTGCTGGAGAACAGTGTAGGAGAAAGGGACCTGGGGTCCTGGTAGATAGGAGGATGACCATGAGCCAGCCAAGAAGGCCAATGGCATCCTGGGGTGCATTAGAAAGGGTGTGGTTAGTAGGTCAAGGGAGGTTCTCCTCCCCTTCTATTCTGCCTTGGTCTGGCTGCATCTGGAATATTGTGTCCAGGTCTGGGTTCCTCAGTTCAAGAAGGACAGGGAACCGCTTGAAAGAGTCCATCACAGAGCCACAAAGATGATGAAGGGAGTGGAACATCTCCCTTATGAGGAAAGGCTGAGAGAGCTGGGTCTCTTTAGCTTGGAGAAAAGGAGACTGATGGGTGACCTCATCAATGTTTACAAATATGTAAAGAGCAAGTGTCAGGACGACAGAGCCAGGCTTTTTTCAGTGATGTCTAGTGATAGGACATGGGGCAATGGGTGCAAACTGGAGCATAGGAGGTTCCATGTAAACATCAGAAAAACCTTTACTGTGAGAGTGAAAGAGCACTGGAACAGACTGCCCAGAGAGGTTGTGGAGTCTCCTTCACTGGAAACATTCAAAACCCGCCTGGATGAGTTCCTGTGTGATGTGCTCTAGGTGACCCTGCTCTGGCAGGGGGGTTGGACTAGATGATCCTTTGAGGTCCCTTCCAACCTCTAAAATTCCATTATTCTGTGAACTCACTTGTTTTCTATTTAACAGCTCGCCTATCCTAAGTTATTTCTGAGCATCCTAAGTCATACTCTTATCCATACTCCTCTCTTTTCTTCACATTGCTCTGATTATAGTGTATAAGAAAAGCTATGTTCTGTTCAATAAGCAGGAATAAGTACTTAAGTCTGAGGGGACTTCACTATTTTTGATAATGCCACATTTTCCCTTTTTTTGATCTGTCCACATGGAAATAAAAAATCCTTTTGTCATTTTTCTCTTGAGATTTTGAGTAGTTCAGTCTGCAGCTTGTATTCTGAAAAAAATCTAAGATTTCACTATGTGCTGGTACCGCAAAGCCACCAACACCACCATCCTTCTGGAACGCATTTTAAAACTTCTGATAAAGAGTAACACTTATCCACAAAAAATAGAATCAGTTTCTTAACTTGAATATCATAGTGTCTGTCCTCTTGAAGAAGCAGCCACAGAGGTTTCTAGTAGTGGGACATGCCTCCAGAAAGCTAATACAATAGGATAAAGGAAAAAAGTAAGCACAGATCACAGAAATCATTGAAGGTCAAACATTATATACAGGAGATTAAGATTAAATGCTGGATAGTCTATATTCTCTATTTCATCTCCTTTTGCTCTGATCTGTTTAACTTTATTAATTTTTCATTTAAAAAGTGAAGAATTCTCATCCTTAAATGTACTACTATATAGTTAGATTAAATGGTATTGACTGGGTTTCTTTAAAATTTGGGTTTATTTCAGTCAAATTCAGAGACTATTTTTTAAAATTCACTGTTGTGGCCTGAAACAAAGCAAAACATTCAATAACCTCCAGCATAGCAAAACTAACCAAGATACAACTCCCCTCTCTTCATTTACTGTCCTTAGTGATTGTCTAACTCATACCGAAGTTCTGGTTTTTGCATATTAATTTCTACTTTGTGTCATCTTCTGTCAAGACTTTATTTCTGTCTTTTCCTCAGTGCAAGAAGCTTATTTGACAGCTACACTGTTTTCTCCTCCAGCCAGTCTCCTTTTCAACCTTGTCCTTAACAGCATGAGCTTTGATGAATGCAGTTGCATCCCCTTAATATTTTGTTCACCAAATATTTGCAAGTCTTCAGATTAACACCTATCCTTTTCCATCATGCTCCCTAGCCGCAACCTGTTAGTGCCTCCACTTACATCTAAACACAGTATAACAAACTAGACATAAGAAATATTAGGCATCCTATTAGTGCAGGGTTTCAGCACAATATGTAATATTAGTGATAATCACATCATGCTTTGCTTTTCATGTTCAAGTAGCTATTGCTTGTTTACATGGCACAAGTGATACTTCTGCTCTACTCTCACAATGGACATTCAGTGGATTAAATGATGTGGCAAAGGGTAAAAGTTCATACTTGTAAGTAACAAGCAACTTTTTATGAGTAACTAGCTCCCCTGAAGTACCAATTTACATGTTGACTCCTTATCCTTTTAGAAGTGAAAGGAAACTAAGCAACCTTTACTCATGGTTTGAGTAGAACTCCTAAAACTATCTCCCCTTTAACTGCTCCCCCCATTGCTTCCTTTTAAGTTGAAAACAGAGCAAAAAGAATTGCGTTTGAAGTTCAGCAGCCAAGTTGCTTTTTTCTTCCACCCACCTTGGTCCTGTCATTGCTAATTCTCTGGCATTTTAAGCTTATTGTCTAGTTCAGCCTTGTTATGCCCATGAGCCTATTGTTGAGAATAAAAGTAGGTAATTACATTTACTGCCAAATCACTAGGACATCTAGAGGTGGCCAGGGCAGGAACTGTTCTCAGCCATATTTTTCATAAATTTACAATCCCTAATTTCTATTCATCCTGAAAATAAATGTGAATTTAATTAGGTACAATCTGAACGAAAAGGAATTTGGGGTCAACCCCAAACCAGCATTCCCTCCCATTGTGGATGTTGCACCTAGCCATCACAATAAGAACCAGACAAAGCCATATTCTACTTCATAATTCAACCATCAGGTCTTCAAACTATGGTATTATTGCTTATGTTGCAGTGCAGTATCTCAGGGAAAGTGTCTGTGTCTTGATTGCTATGTGTAAATACTTTAAGTCACAGGAGAGCTTCCTCAAAAAAATATACATATTTGCCAATCTATTAGAATACTGAGGTTCTGCTGAGATAGAGAAAAAAGGTCCTCATGCTTTATAAGCTGGACAAATCATTCTACACTGAAGACATTTTGGTGTATAAATATCAATTTAATAATATCATATTTTAAACTCACTTTAAGAAATCATTTTTCCCCATTTCCAGAAAGCAAGAACTTCAAATATGATTTTATTTGCACAAGCTAAAAAATTTAGGTTGATTCCAATACCCTTAGTCATGTTGATCACTATTTTGCTTTACCATTAGCCCAAGTTACTATTTGCATAGGAAATTACTACCCAACAGCAGAAAGAATGGCAGAATTTGGATCCGAATTTTAATAAAGTTACATAGTGTAATTACTATAAATAATACTAATATAATAAAATTATAATATTTTTGTTAGATAGATAGCAGGAATTCAACATGTACAGGACTGTTGCATTTGCACTGAGCTCTAACAATTTATACAGACTAAAGAATTATTATTAGGTAGGAAAAGAGTTAACTAGAAACTGGTACATTTAATTGAAAAAATGACTTATCACATTACATAGCACATTCCTTGATAAGGGCATGATGAAATATATCATTAGCTGAGTGCCGTGTAACGATCCTTAAGACTTCTGTTGAACAGTATGCATCATTTTTGTAGGAATTGAGATGGCCATGTTTGTGAACATGTGTTATTATAAAAGTGTAGTTGGTTATACCAAAACACAAAACAACCAAGTTTTAATAGTTACTCAGGAAGTTATAGCTTGCAAATACAATTGTCCTTCAAATTACTGTTTCAAAAGAGGTTATCATCTGTATGTAAAGTTGCATAAGGTCAAAGCTATCAGCAAGCCTAGAATACTTTCTCATTACACTTGAAAAGTTTGAAATTCTCCAGTTCCATGCAAGTAACTAAATAGTAAACAGAAAACCCTTCAGAAGACAGATATGCCTTGTCAACCTCAAGGAACCAGGCTGAAAAAATTATGGTTTTCCTTATACCAATGACAATTTAAAAATTCATCTATCTGGGAATTATTTTCTTTTAAAAGAAAAACATGAAATTATTTCCTCACATTGCACATTCTCATTGCATTCAGAAAATGGAGACATAAGAGTAAACAGAAAATGCCAACATGCAAAATATTAAGTGGTGAAATGCTAATCTTTATTATCATCTTTCCAAAAGAAAAAGAAACCATGAAAAATGTAACAAGATCTTAAATTTTAAAATTAAGTGCCACAATGTGTTCCATCTTAATCCTATCCCTTTAAAGTAGGCATTATGATGCAAAATATCAGTCACATCCTCTTTCTCATAAATGTGATCTTACCTATGGTGTGCAAGCAGAAATGCAGAGAAAAAAGTCAACATGTAGAAATAGTATTCTTGCAGTTACTACTCCTGCATTTTATTACTTTCAAGTACTTAACTTTTGATGTATTTTTTTAAGGCTATACAGAACATTATCTTTTTAACCAGAAAATCCATCCAGGACTCACTTTAATTTAAAAGCTTTGTTTTTAATAACATCAATGTATAGAGTCACTTTGCCTCAAAAAATCCTGTAACCAACAAACCAAAGACTCATAAAGACAGTTACCAAAGAAGGCTTTTCACTGGATCATCTTCGGGTAGCTGAAAATTTCACTATTAAGTTGTAACTAAGTCCTGTAAATGTAGGTGCCACACCAGTCACATACACTGCAGTCAAAATGTAAAGTACCATGGTTACTTCTTTGCCCTAGAGGAAGGGGAACAAGCATCACTGCCTGTGGTATCTCTGCAAAACTTGACCGACCAGTTATGCCTCCAGAGTAACACCTCTAGGGCCTGTTTAACACATTTGCCCCATCTTTCTGCAGCTAAAGGGAGCAACAGAGAACCAAAGGAGAGAAGCGGTGCACTGAAGCCATTGTCTGCTAACCAGTTGCTTTGGAAGTTCACCAACAGCAGTGTCAGTTTTCTGGTGGTACACATTTGTAGTGTTTTTCTAAAAGCTCTTTACCACTTAATTACAGGCATGTAGAGTAGTTTCAAACTGTGAATGCATGAGGAGAGGGGAAAGTACACATGCTAAACTGGACCTACCAATATCAGTGTTTACTCATTAGTTCTGCAAGGGTTATTTGCTGTTTTGACCCTTTAGTAGTGCTGCCACTGGCAAGGTACGCAAGGCCAGAATCCTGTGGAGCTCTGATATGCTTAAGACTGCACAGGCTTTCATTGTTTACTGATGGCAATTGTAATACATGACTAAGTTAATTGATGCTACTGTCGGTGAGATTCATTTGCCTATCATTCTTTGAAGGGCTCCACTTATTTTCTACTGTTGTAGATGATGAAGCTGCACTTGTACCACAGTCAAGTACAAAATACAGCTATATGCTATGCAGTTATATGAGAGTGATTGAATGAGCACTTGAAAGGCTGAAGGCAAGATGGCACTAGCTCCCAGTTTGGATGCAATGGCTCAAAATATTATTTATAACTCTTACTGGCTACCTATTGTTAGCACAGCTAAAAACTGATGTTTTCATAAGGCCTGCACCCTGCACACTGATTATTTTCTTTAATTGTCCAACTGTAAATCCACACAACTAGCAATATCAACCCAGCTGCAAGAGAGGCAGTCAGCAATGAACACTGTATGCACCCACTTCCAATAACGTGATCTCCATGTACACCTTGTTTAGTGCATTATTATGGCATACACTGTATTTTCATGGTACAAGAGTTGAAGGCCATACTTATTTTAAATTTCTGGGATGCTGTGAATTGTAGTATTTGCAGTACATGTTATGACTGTAAAGCTTAATAGGCTTCAGGCAAGTATAAATGTGCTGTTTAGGGAGCATTACATGAAAATTCTCATAAAATTAATTTTTACAGGTTATTTAATATTCTCCCAAAACTTTACTAAAAGCTGGTGGCTTAACCACATCTGTGAATTTCCTCATAGATATACTAAGGACAGCAAGCTAATAAAAGCAAACCTAAGCACTTGACTTAATAAATTTAAAATATCTTGGAAAAATAAGTTCCACACAGACCAGCTTATTACTAGCAATAACAGTACCATCTTGGGGTATTTATCATTTAATACATACATTCCAAGAAAATTTCACATAGTAAGAATAACTACAGGCAACGTTATTGTCAGCAACTTTGTATCTCCAGCCTGATGACAACAGTCTGCCTTTCTCTCTTCTTGCTCCTTCATATGTGCTGCAAAAAAGTGGCAGGATAGTCTGTCTCTGTATGTACCCTGCAGCCAGGGACAGCTTAGACTCCACACTGTCTACCACCTGGAGCTAGGCAGAGAGCCTCATGCAGGCAGAGATCTTTGAGCAGCAGCTTGGGCCACTCCAGGGTTCTGCAGCCCAACCACTGAACACCCAGCTGGTTATTTCCAGTTGTCACTGTCCTCCAAGTAATAGCTAAAGTTTGGTAGCTGGTTGAATGTCCACAAACTGCAAGGCATAAATAGCTCCGAGTTTGGGACAGAAGTGATTTTGAAACCCAGCGTGACAGAAATAATACCTGCAGTCTAGCATTGTCTGCAAGGAAAATTAGACTGGACAAGGTGACACGGTATGCAACCCAGCTACCAGAGAAACTAGTGAGAAGGCTGGCACTGAGTGGGAGAAATATAACCAGTCAAACTGTGTTCTGCTGCGACCAAGACAAAACCACGCATCTCAAACTCTTCTTGAAATAAACCAAACACTTCCTTTTTTAAGCTTAGTGTGGTACAAACAGGGAAAATGTGCAAAAATGGACATAATTTAGCACTGTTTATGCAATGGATTGACAAAAAGGAATATTTTGCAGAACTAACTTAAACATTGCTTTCTTTTTTTAAAAAAAACGTGGAAGATAAAAATACAACATTTTATAAAATGTTCTTATCAGAAAAAGAAGTATTGATAACTTTTTCTGCTGGGGAGAAAAAATACCTCTGCAACTTCGTTTAAGGAGATACAGTGAAATGCAACTGCTTAAATGCTAAAGCAAGTTGGAGGGTGGGGGAGAAGGATGTTGGCATCACAGAGATTGAGAACAAGTGACAAAGAGACAACATATGACATTTTCTTGCTATGTTTAGTTATAGGTGACCACTAGAGGGTGTCCAGAGCTGAAGAGGCATTTGACACAAACCGTTGGTTTAGAAAGTGACCTTTAAGAAGTCTCCATTTTTTTCTCCCCATAAAGGCAGTGCCTTAAAAAGTTACTTATCTTAGAACAACGAATTACTCTCTGAGAGCAAAGTATCTGCAAAAGGCTCTCTTTATTATGATAGATACAAATGCAAAAAGCCATCAAAAATACACTTGATCACAGAATGGATTAGAAGTGATCTTAAAGATCATTTGGATCCAACCCCTCCATTGGCAGAGCTGTCTCCCACTACATCAGTTTGCTCAGTCCCCCATCAAACCTGTAAGTCTAGAGAAATCAAGCAGTGATTGACCTGTGAAACTTTCAAAATGCATCATAATAAAGGTGAAGAGTGGGTGAAAAGCTGCCTGGAGGAAAAGAACCTGGGGGAGTTGATCAAGAGCTGGCTGAATATGAGCCAGCAACATGTTCAGGTGGCAGCATCCTGGCTTCTATCAGGAATAGTGTGGCCAGCAGGAGTAGGGATGTAATTCTCCCCCTGTACACAGCACTGTTGAAGTCTCACCTCAAGTACTGTGTTCAGTTCTGGGCCTTTCACTACAAGAAGGACACTGAGGTGCTGGAACAAGTCCAGAAAAGAACAACAAAGCTGGTGAAGAGTCTAGAGCACAAGCCTTTAGAGGAGTGTCAGAGGGAACTGGTGGTGTTTAGCTTAGAGAAAGGGAAGCTGGGGGGAGACCTTATCATTCTCTACAACTACCTGAAAGGAAGTTGTAGTGAGGTGAGTGTTGGTCTCTTCTCCCAAGTAAGAAGTGATAAAACAAAAGGAAATGGCCTCCAGCTGTACCAGGGGAGGTTTAATTTGGATATTAGGAGAAACTTTTTCACTGAAAGGATTGTCAGGCACTGGAACAGACTGCCCAGGAAGGCTGTTGAGTCACTATCTCTGGAAGCATTTAAAAGACATGTAGATGCAGTGTTTAGGAACATGGTTTAGCACTAGGCTAGAGTTGGGTTAATGGTTGAAGTTAATCTTAAAGGTCTTCTCCAACTGGAATAATTCTGTGAAATTCCAGGTGTGAGTTTACAAGGAAAATGTTTTACACTAGCATACTAGTATGTACAACATTAGAAAAAAAAAAAAGGGGGTATTCTCCTTTCTAAATAGTTCCATATATAAATAATTCATGTTTAACTTTGGACTACTATAAAATGTCACATTACACCTCACAGGTTGGTGCACACCTATCTGAAATGAAGAAGCTATGGATAATGGCAAGTATCTACATTTACCTTCTGGGTCCATTAGAAAAACAAGAAGTTTCGGTTTAGCTTTCATTGTTGTTCATAGTGGTTGTTTTGGTTGGGTGTTGGGGTTTTTTTTGGTTGGTTTGTGGTTCTTTTGTGGGTTTGGGTTTTTTGTTTGTTTGTGGGGGTTTTGGTGGGTTTTTTTTTGTTTTGTAGTTTGTTTGGGTTTTTTTGAGGAGGGGATTGCTATTTTTATTTAATTCGGAAATTACAGAAGGCACTAACATACATACAACTCCCTGCCTGGCATTCCCAAAGCACCTGTATGTGATGAAAGCAACACTAGCCAAGCTCGTCTGCCAAAAATTCTAGCCAAAAGAAACTCCAAGACATGACCAGAAGTAGTTATTTCCCCATGGACAACCCTGACTTCCTGAACATCTCAGAGCAATGGTTGTATAGCTCACAGTTTTGTCACCAAAACATGCATCTCATCATGTAAAGACAAAGTAGAGCTGCTTTCCCTGGAGAGATCATTCTTTCTAAGCTCTTCTGAGTCTTGTAACAGGAGTCATCAATCAGAATAAAAAACATTGTATGGAAGTTCACATATATTGGATACTGAGCATCCTGTCCCAGTTATTGTCTTAATGCCTGATTTTATCTTTAGAATATTTTTTTGTTCTTTCATAAACTATTACTTTTATCTTTTACCCAAAAAAATATGAAAACCAAATAATTACTGGGAAATTAAAAAGTTTGTTTTCTGCACTTAGTTAAACATACAAATAACCTGGAAAAGCTTGAGCACTTGTGTTGAAATCTACTGTTGATATCCTACAGAAAAGGTTCACAGGCTCATTGGAACCAAAGTGCCAAATTTCTAAACTGCCTTTTTTCAAACTTGCTATTAAGCTTAAAACTCAAAAGAATTTCTGGAAAAAAAATAATTATTCCCACAGCCACTATTAATAGTGGCCAAGTAAAATGAGAGCCAGTGTAATCCAGTCTCTTAAGAGGAGGGAAAGCTAACTCATCTTTAAGTACTAAGGGAGCACAAAGTTTTACTCTAAAAAAGGAAGATGCCAACAGCTTTGAAAACCCTGGTGGGATGGGAGGAACTCCAGACACTACACTTCACATTTAGCACTAGTACTTGTAGCAGGGCACTGGGACAAAAGAAATAATATCTGAATTCTGTATTACTATACTCTTCACATATACAATAGCATTCAGTAATTAGCCTTCTGATAAATGTCATACCCCTGTAACTGTGACTCCTGCCAGAGACCAGATTCACCACAGTGTATTGGCATGGCTCTAAGTGATAGATAAACGGTACACCTGCCTAAAAAAAGACCTTAATTACAACTGTGCACTAGGGACAGCACTACATTATAATTATTTATCCACAAGGGAAGGGAAAGCCTGGTGATACAATCTAATAGGTTGGAACATGCCTTGGTGTAATAGATCTGGCTTTAATTTTTGTGACAGAGTGCTGAAGGTAAAGTGATTTACAAAACAACTAACACCTGCTGTGTAACTGCTCTTTTTTATTAGAAGAGTTAAGGAGCCTTGCATTAGTACAGGTTAAATACAGAAGTGTCTGAATCAGGCGTCATGGGGAATCAAACCCAGTACACACTATGTATAGGGAAGAAAAGGATGCTTCAAAAAGCTGTACAAAATGTTGCAAGGACTTCTAACTCATCTATGTAAAATGCTATGTTAACATTGTCTGTCTTGGGCCATTGATCTCTTTACCGGGCTCATGCTGTGCCTGCCTCTGAGATGATCCAGCCCCAAATATTCTCCACGAGGTGCTGGTTCTGGTAATGTCAGCAGCAGTTCCTTTATTACATTTAAGACAAGTTATTAGTACTCACAATTCAGGAAACAGGATACCAAGTTCAGTTTTTCTTCTAGAGCCAGAAAGAACATGATGCTATCAATGCTCTGTCAGCTGAGTGTGCTCAGCTTGGAAGAGGGGGAACATTCTGTTCTCTTTCCAAAATACTCCTTATATATGCACACACATTTATAGCTATTTATATACACAGTATATATAAATACATAGTGAACAGCAGATGTTTGATCAAGCGTATAGAGTCCAGAACCTCACCTCCCACCTGAATGCCTTTGTCACTGGACTGTACACCTCTCATCGCTTCTTCCTGAAGGGCTTAGCATGCAGCTATGCAGTAGACACCACACAGGTCTGTATTAGCTGTACAACTTTTCCCTGTCAGGAAGCATTTAGGATGCTTTGTATCGGGCTATCAAAGTATTTTTCACATCTTGATCTCTACAGCTGTACCTTCCAGAGGGTGCAGTAAGCACCAGAATATTACATATTTCTTAATAAACATTAAGACACCATTTCCAAATCTGTGACTTAACCATGCCTCTATCTTTTTTGACTGCCAAGAAAGATGTAAACCAACAACTTGCCCATATATTTTTGTTTCAATACATGCTGTCTTTCTGTTTACCAAATATCATTAAGTATACTACAGTAAAGACATTGATAGTGATGACAAACTAGAAAACAAACGGCTTTGGCAGCAAGTAGGAACACACAAATATAGAAAAGGACAGCAAGTTCCCAAATATAGTTAACAAATTATAAATGCTAGTAACTAGCTCTTTTTTCTGTTCACTGCAGCATCCCCTGTCCTGCTTGAGCACATTAGTTACTGATCCTCACAAAATACCTATAGACTTGGGGCATGTACATATGCTAGAACTAGGTCATAACAGATACAAAATTTAAACAGTAAACACAGCTACAAACTGTACACTAGAGTAAATAAATTATTTCAGGCTATTTTAAAGAAGATTTGGGGTTTAGTTCTTGGGTAGGAAAATTGCAGAACTGCAGTGGGCTCTGATTTTCTGAACAGAAGTGCTTGGAATCCAACAGCTTAAGCCTTTAAAATTATTTTTTTTCCTCATGGCTCCCCAGTTGAAGCATTTCTTCCATTGAACACGAGCAGATTTAGAGCCCTGCAGAACTGAGAAGAGTAGGGCTGAAGAAACACTCATAGCAACATGTTCCCTTGATGTCCTGAGTGTTTCTGCCTGGAAATGTAAATGAGACATTGAAGAAACTGCAGATCCCTTCAAATACTTTTCAATATCTGTCAGAAGGCTGGGAAAACCTGAGACTGACCAAAAGGCCATAGCTATCACAGCATGAAAAAAGTACCTTGCAGCTAAATAGACAAAAAGGTTTATCAAGAGGGTGAGAAAAACTAGTTCAAGGTGATTCCTCATCAATCAAAATGCTAACTTATGGTGCTTGACAAACTGTTAATTTTCTAATAGTGATTGTTGTAGAGTTATTCTGTCTACAATGGCACCACATGACCTTAGCTTGATATCAGAACTAGAAGGAAGACATCAGTTCTCACTGAAGAGTAGTGTATTTAGTCCAAACTAAAACTAATAGCACAAGATTGATAAAGAATACACCTTAAGAACTTTGGAGTAGTCTACCACAAAAGTGATTCTTCTCTGCAGTCCTCCTCAGAAAAATAATGATGTGGAAATAACTTTCTGTTCAATTCTCAAGCAGCAAGTCTCATGTCATTTGATATGAGGTCAAATAAAAGATGATACATTTTACTCCTCTTTGTTCCACAGGATAGGGATAGATTGAATAATCTGAACACTTCCTATACTAGACTGACTAAACAGTAAGTACTAATCAATTACATTTTGCAAATGTGTTTTCAAGCAGTTCTAAATTAGCGTGCAGAGCTTCATTTCCAATGATCAAATGAATTCTAGAAAGACGTAATAATAATTTTAGCTATAGTTGTTTACAGAGCTGGCAGTTGGTTAGCAAGAATAATCTTAAATTAAGTGTACTCATTTAATAGACAGACATAGTAGATATTTAAGTCAGTTAATAGCTAATTAACTTAGTCAATAGACTGATGTATCTAGAACAGATACTTTTCTGGCAAAGAAGCCAACATTTTAACCATAAATCTACTTTCAAAATAAAACTCCCCTTTACCATCATTGTCAATATTGAGATTCTGAATGAAACAGCAGCCTTAAATCCAATTCTGTAGCTACTGTTCCTGAAAAGTACTGCATGCTCCAATTCCAGAAGGAATGAAAGGTGTTAAAGTAAAATAAAGGAGCAGCCAATAATATTCAGGCAATCATACCTCATGGTTTGTGGTTCATTCTCTATATCACAAGATTTCTGAAAGGTTTTGCTTCAGATGAGAGCATAAGACAGAAGAGCCAAGCAGCAGCCCAATGGGTCTGGTTGAAGCAGTGATGGTCAATGGCTGCCGTGATCATGAGATGGTGGAGTGCAAGATCCTGTGTGGGAGGAACATAATACCTCCCCCTCTATTCTGCCTCGGTGAGGCCTCATCTGGAATATTCTGTCCAGTTCTGGGCCCCTCAATTCAGGACGGACAGGGAACTGCTAGAAAGAGTCCAGCACAGAGCCACAAAATGATGAAGGGAGTAAAACATCTCCCTTATGAGGAAAGGCTGAGGGAGCTGGGTCTCTTTATCTTGGAGGAGACTGAGTGCCTGAGTCTTTACTGTGAGAGTGACAGAGCACTGGAACAGGCTGCCCGGAGAGGTTGTGGATTCTCCTTTGCTGGAGACAAAGTCCACCTGGATGCGTTCCTGTGTGATGTGCTCTAGGTGACCCTGCTCTGGCAGGGGGGTTGGACTAGATGGTCTTCCAAGGTCCCTTCCAACCCCTAAGATTCTGTGAAATTTAAAATTGGTTAAATCTTATGAACATTCCTCTAAATGTTTTTTCGTTCAGGAAGAGGCAACAGTTGACTTATTTCATTGAAACAACCTGCTGGAACTGATTGAACATAAGTGGTTTCAACATGAAAGACATAACCATACTGAGGTGTTTTCCCCCCTGTTTAGGATGGACCAGCAAAACAATTTTCCAGGTGCATTGTTAGGATTTATTTCCTTTACAAAGTCACCTTTTATAAATAGTTAAAATTGCAATTTTGCAAGTGCTCCATCCATTGAAGCACTCAGAACTGTACAGGCTTTAATCCTGGCACAGCTTTTGGTACTAAGTTTCTTGCTAAAGAAAAAAGACAGACTTTCATATGCTGCCTTCCTCCAAGCTACATTTAACTGTGATCATTGACCTGATTTAAGCATTTGAAGGCTAGAAAATCATTTCATACAGAATTATGTCTTCAGCCAGTAAACTGAACATACTGGACACCACAGGTGTAATAAACTGGGTGCCTACATTATGCACCCACGTCCTGACCCTCAGGTGCATTCACACTGTGTAGTCCTATAACCTTCCAAATTGTCCGTCTGAACTCAGCAAAGGAGGGGCACATGCTTCCTTACAGCAAGTCCCACATGTTCAGGCTCAAGTGCCAAGAGTACTTCAAATCTACAGGAGAGGAAGACACAGGATTTGAAGGCAGCTCTGGCTGCCAACGAGACAGGTTGCACTGCAGCAGCATCCAAGAAACCCTGAAGACCACTTGTGATACAGAACACAAAACAGGAAACTGCTGCCTGCAAGGACTCTGAGTAGAAGTGCAATCACAAAAAAAAACAAATAGCTTGAGGAAAATCCTTAATTACAAAACTGAGACTCTACCTCACATTTTACTTTCCTCATGGTAATAAGCATGTCTAATGCATCTACATTCTCCTCAGATCTGAGTATGGCCACATACCATGAAGTCATCTGTCTAGACTGACAGCAGCTAACCTGAACTACAAGGTAGCAGTCACATTGCACAGAGCTCAGGATTAAATAAGAGACTTATCTGGGAAGCACCTTGCTGTTATTAATCTGCTTCTGGGACCTGTCCTAACCAAGTGATATTTACTGAACTACATCTGACCCAGAGTCATTACTTAGCCTAGCTTTGAAGAGCTGGCTGTATTTATGTTTAGCAAGTGAAGTTGCTTGAACACACTGATACCTGCACATAATATCCCGATAAGTTGCTTCAGAGAAACTAGTACATCATGTTGGCATTTCTGATTTAAAGCATAGAGAGTTAAAGCTACCGGAGTTGGAGGAGCAGATAGTAGAAAAATGTTAAAAAGATAATAATTGCATAGAAATACTACATGGGGCAATAATTCTTAATATTCACAATCACCTTGTTTTCTTGCTCTGATTTGTAATACTAGAATCACTCCCAACCTTCTGCTTCACTAACACCATCTGTCCTAATCTAGTACTACAGTTAGAGGGGAAGGACTTTTTCTTTAGGTGGATAAATCAAGGCTCCCCAGCAAGCCACATAGCAGTAAGCAAGTAGGAGCTGTGTTACTCTTACATCACATCCTAGGGCTGGTTTGATCTCAAAACAGCCTGAGGTGGAGAGGGCACAAGGATGCTGTGATGCTTCTTTGCCCTCTACTCTGTAAAGTTTTAACATGCTGTTCTGAAAAAGGCAGGACAAACTCCTATAGATTTTGTTTTCTTTTTTCTTCAGTAAGTGAGATAAAACTAACATTGTGCAATACAAATAAACCAGAACAGTATTTCATACTTTTCTAGGAGGCCAAAATTCACATAGCCTCCAGTAGCTTCCGTACAAAGACAGCACACCAAAATTAAGTAACAGATACAACCTGGAAAAGTTGACTTGAAAAAGCTTTTCACATTGCCAATATCTCATGGTTCATTGCAGGTGAGCAAAAAGAAAACCTTTTAGAGATTATAGCAGCACCTGCAGACAAATGTTATCCTCAAAGTATGATTCACCTTCACAGTTCCATTCATAACACGGCTGGCACCTCCTTCTCAAGCACAAGGCTTCGGGAAAAGTACACAGCTACACGCAGCTGAGCATGAACAGATACCTACATAGCCTGCAGTCAGCAGAGGGCAGTGGAAAGTATTTTCTTCTCACATACTTCGTTTCTGAACGTAGTGCTTCTCTTATCCTCAGCATTTAGAAAAATTTTGATAGTCTGCCCTGATACTAATCTCCCATGGCTGTATAATGAGCTGTGTAAGAAAAGCTCCATGTTGTTTTCTCTTATACTCAGGCTTTTGGAAGGTATTAGTCTCTTACTCCTCCTTGATTTTAAATTCTGCTTCATAATAATAGATATTCTAGATAATAAGCCTTCTGAAGTATTTATTTCACCATGTACAATGTAATCAGACTTTTAGAGATACAAAGCTTTAGATAGCAAACAATTCACAGCTCCTCAGCAATCCATGGCAATTTCCCCAGTTTGATATTGTCACAGTACTTGTGTGCAGCAGCAGAGAGAGTACTAGTTTAGACAGAGCAAAGTTCGTCATCAGCACAGACACTGCTTCAACTAAAGTCTCTTCCCAGCTAGAACAGCAACTGCTAATTAAAATAGATCAGTTCACCATAGTCAGAAATACTTTTAATCCTTATTTCATGTTATTCAGCCAAATTAGATAGCTGCATTTAGTAACTTGAATTTAAAAAGGACAAATTAAAAAATAGATCATTAGCCCTTGTTTTATTCATAAGCTGCAGAGGCCAAAGAAGACCAATGTACCCTGTTAAGAAATAAAGCTACCACCAGCAAATTCTTAGTGTTACTTTTAGGTCTTCACCTTCTTTGCAAACCTTTATCCTTTCTCCAGGAAGATTCATGGAAAAGTGTCTGAACAGATATTTGGCATCCAAATTCTTGTGCTTAGATCAGTATGCTGATCTTTATGCAAATTGCTCATAAAGCACAAAAGCAAAACTAAACAAAAGGAGCATTGTGACCAAAGACAGACAGCACGTCCTTTAAAACTGTATAATATTTACAGCCTGCACCAATGAAGTACTCATAATTAAGACAGAAAAACACTACACTGTGATAAGCCTAGTCCTATTACTAATTACTCCTGATGATTGGGATGCATCCAGTAGTTTTCAGCCAGGACCACATGGTGGGTAAGGTTCCATAATCCATAGTGTAGATTGCCCTTAAATTGTTATGCCACCAGCCACTTGTTAAAAACCCTTAATGCAAAGGCATTAAGCAAACAAAAGCTCTATGCTGCTTTTGTTTTTGCTTTTTTTCTTGATATTGAGATAGAAAAAATGTTGTGTCTTGCTAAAACTTGCTCTCATTCCTATAAACTTCAGGTGTTACTGATAGCACATGGAGATAATTTTATGTAAATTATCTTAACTTGGGGGGGTGGCAGAAAAGACAAGTACAGTTTCATCTATAATTTATAATATCATCCACTCCTGACACCCCAATTTCTCTGAGTCATAAAGAAACATCAAAAGCTTGCTTGCCTACTTTCCTGGGGCTTTGTGGATCATTGTTTTTAGGTTTGTCAGTGTTTTTTTTTTTAATTTACACATATATAAAATTGACATCATGTCAGAACAACACAAATAGCATCTTGCAAAAAAGCTCTGCAGGGATATCAGTTGCTGACAAGTAAATACAGGCTATGAAGTCTAATCTTTACAGCAGTATTATACCTCAGTGGGGACTGCTGTTGTCTCCTCAGCAGCAATGCAAAACGTCAAAATTAACTCAGCCTAACCTTTTGAAGTTAAGCAGATAGAGAGAAGCAGCTCAAAACTACCCCAATATTGCCGAGTATCAATGTTTCCACTTGTCACCTCAACATCACCATTTGTTTCCTAGGCATACACACAAATGCCTATGACCTGATTACTCAGCCTCTAGTTATCAGATCCTTGAAAGGCTTTTTATCAGGCAAGGGAAAAAAAAGGTTTGGCATCCTAAGAGCAAAGTCAAAATTCATTAAAAGCACGCAATAAAGTTAAGGCTGCTTGCAGTCATGAAGCACAGAAAATAAAGGCAAATGAACCACAGGCAATGCATTCCATTCTACATCCTCTTTTCACTGCTCCCTTTGACCAGTTATCAACAGTCTAACTCACACTTAGGTTCACACCAATCTGATCTTGCTTAATTTACAGCAAACCTCTTTGAAAGTCCTGTAGCTCCTGGTGCAGCTCCAGCTGGAAAACTTTTGTTAACTGAGGGCTTCAAAGGTACACAACACACCCCATGAGTTTGCTCTACTGTGAAAGAGGGTATAGGCACTCATCTGCAAAGGAGATTCAGAATTACAGCTCCAGAGTTGAGCTTGCAACCCTGAGAAAGTGCTCAGAAAGGTCCCCAGTCAGTGCTTACTTATCAAAGATTACTATTTCTCATGCCTACAAATCCTAGATATTTTGCCTTACAAAAGTTTAGACCATTGTGTCTTCAATGCCAATGTTCCTGCAGCCATACAGAAACATTTTAATTTTAACAGAAGGGTGGAGTGAGGGGGGTTATAAATTTTAAAGAATTTCACCTGCTGGCAAGGCTGTTTTACAACCAGCTTGTGCAAATCTGTGGCACTGATCTTAGCAAAATTTGGACTTTTTTATTTTGTCTTAACTTCTCTTCATTTGCTACTAGTCAGAAGACAACTGTGAAAAAAATAGCACACAAAAAACCTGAACATTATGCAGGTTGTGTAGGCTGTTAAAAGCTGCAAAAACTGCACCTGAATCTTTTTCACTTTGCTAAGCAAGCCTGTGCACTAGGTAATTATGAAGCATGACTGGTTTCCAGGCTCATGGAGCTTACACACAACCATTCACAACTGCACCTACTTCTCATATTAAAAAACATCACATTTGATACCATATTTTCCACTTGTAGCTTTAAATTTAAACATCTATTTTGCTAGGTGCTATCACATTGCAGGTGACAGATTTTCTCTATTTCCAGACATCTGTGAGGTCTCTACATGTCTGAGTAGGCAAAAAAGTTTCTCAATATACCTTCTTTCTATTTCAGGTAAGGCTGAGAGAAAAAAAAAAAAACGCAGATACACCTTCTCAAATGGTTTAAGTCCTCAATTTTCATGCCAGCAGCATTTGACATAGCCTTTCTTGGGGCATTCTTTGCAGACTTTGCTATATAAGAACCTAACTTACTCTTCCTGAAAATAAGAAAATCTCCTAATGTACAGTCTCTGCAAAATCAGCCTATTTATCCAGGAACAGTAGCAAGAGTTTAAATATGACAAAACACAAGTGCATCTTTATAAAATCCAAAGAGTTTCACAGTGCAGCTACACAGTTCTCCCTGGGAATATTCTTGCCTTTCAGGTTATGAACTGCCTACTGTGTCCAAGCTGTACAGCTCTGAAAGGCTTTGTGTTATGGATTATGACAAACTCAGGATATGACCTGTAGACAGCAATATGAGAATTCTCTTGGGCTCAAGCTTATTGGTTTGTTTTTTTTGTTGTTTGGGTTTGGGATTTTTTTGTACTCACTCAACTCTTCCTA
This sequence comes from Chaetura pelagica, assembly GCF_000747805.2. Classification (NCBI taxonomy): domain Eukaryota; kingdom Metazoa; phylum Chordata; class Aves; order Apodiformes; family Apodidae; genus Chaetura; species Chaetura pelagica. The sequence goes on along the minus strand of NW_009951982.1, from coordinate 563,444 downwards.
TTTCATAAGAAAAATGCAGTATATAAAACCAATGTGACCCAACATTATATCATCTACTGGAAAGTGCCTGTACAGAAATATATTGAAATACATAATTATTCAGAATAACTCTCATACCCTTGCCATAGAAATGCTAAAATATTAAGGCTGTTACAAAGCAAATTAGTCTCAAGTACAGACCCATTTGGTACTGACTCTTTCCTTTGTTCTTGACTTGTCTCATCTTCACCCTTGAGTGTTAGCTGCTTACCAAGCTAAGGCAACAGCTGTAGCTACTTCTGGCAGTGGACACTCCCTGGATTTAGATACCAAGCATATGAATTCTTCGCATTTAACTCTCTCTATGATCCTCAAGAGTAGACTCTGGGTCCACAAATGATCTTTACTGATCAGTTATTTCACAAGGTCATTGGCAACAATTGATTACTGACACTAGAACAGCAGACAGTAAGAAGAGCTACAGAAGACTCAGATAATTGGATTGGGTTTGATAACATTTACTGAGACCCTTTGACCAACTGAAGATGTCATATCATATAACAAAGTTCAACAGTGCCCTCAAGCTTGCATTACCAAAATAAAGCAGTTTCATGGTTAAATCTTTTAGATGCTATGCCTGCTTGCAACACAGACTGTCTTCAGTAGACTCAGTTGGTGAGACTACACCTCAGCCACAGCATTCACTCTTGCACCCATCACACAGTGCTAGCTGACTGATTCCCTGCCTATAATACATACCTATCCAAAACACTCAGAGTTATAGAATCACAGAACCACCAAGACTGGAAAAGACCTCCAAGATCATCAAGTCCCATCTGACACCACCACATGAGAGAGACCATGGCACTAAGTGCACACCCAGTCATTCCTTAAACACCTTCAGGCACAGTGACTCCACCACTTCCCTGGACAGGCCATTCCAATGTCTGGTCACCCTTTCCATGAGAAAGTGATTCCTAATATCCAACAACTTAAACCTCCCCTGACCCAGCTTCAGGCCATGTCCTCTTATCCTGTCATTAGTAGCCTGAGAGAAGACACTGCCCCCCACCTGAGTACAACCTCCCTTCAGGGAGTTAAAGAGAGTGATAAGGTCCCCTCTAAGTCTCCTCCAGGCTAAACAGCCCCCGCTCCCTCAGCCTCTCCTCATAAGACTTTCCCTCTAGTCCCTTCACCAGCCTTCTTGCTCTCCTCTGGACCTGCTACAGTACCTCAATATCTTTCTTGAAGTGAGGGGCCCATAACTGCACACAGTACTCACGGTGAGACCTCAACAGTGCTGTGTACAGGGCAGAGTTACATCCCTACTCCTACTGGCCACACTATTCCTGATACAAATCAGGATGCCATTGGCCTTGCAGGCCACCTGGGCACACTGATGGTTCATGTTCAACCAGATGTCAACCAGTACCCCCAAGGTCCCTCTCTGCCAGGCAGCTCTCCAGCCACTCTGATCCCTGGGGACACCACTGGTTACCAAATGCCAAATGGATGCAGAATCATTCATCAGCACTCTCTGGGCCTGGTCATCCAGCCAGTTTTCTAACACAGCAAAGGGAGCACCTGTCCAAGCCATGGGCTGTCAGCTTTTCCAGAAGGAAATGCTGTATGATGCAGGAACTGATGCCATATGAAGCAAAATCCACTTGATCTTATGTATTTCAAGCCCCAAAACCCATGAGAAAGACTGAATAACCAAGACTGCTCTTCTCCTCTCTTTTTTGGAGCTTGCTTGGCTGGCTTACACTGCAAAGGCACATGCAAAAAAAAAAAAAAAAAAAAAAAAAGCAGATATATGTGGAAAGGGTTTGGTAGTAGTTGGAAAAACTGCTTTTTTTCTTTTTTACAGTGACTGACAAGCAATTTGATAGGAGGCATTTTAAATGGCAGACATTTTAAAGTTGTTGCTATCGCTTAAGAGCTGATCCAGTTGTTAGAGGTAGCCAACATACAGCAGTAACAGGATCCATGCACATAGCCATATGAGAGGCCTGACACACTCACATTCATAACCCCATAGAGAACTGCCTGGCAGCAATGCATCCACAGTCAGTTGCCTACAGTTACTCTACTGCAGCTGCAGAAAGAGCGCTCCTTTGTGCCTTTCTGTGTGCAATTCCCTAGTAGATTTCCATATAAACATTGTGGTGAAAAAGATATTTAGTGGATTCTTCTTGTTCCACAAACCTAACTGATCTGTGCATGCTTATGGAATTCATACATGCAGTCCACTAAATCAGAAATTTGCAGCAGCACTGACACAGGTTGTTTTGCACACAGCATAATGAAGTCAGTTTTAAGAGGAACTGCAGTACTAAAGGAAGGGATTTTCACTCAAATATCTTTATCAGAAACTTTGAGGGGAAGGTTGTAAATAATGCTCATTTTTCATTTCAGCAAGAAATCTATCATCCCATTGAGTCATTACAGCATGGAGTGACTTGTTATTTACACACACAAATACTTCTAATGTGCTGAAGCACATTAGTAACAAAGGAAAAGACAAAGCCACAAGCAGCCTCTAATAAAGTATCAAGAGCTAATTAAGAAGTAGTAAATAAGCCAGTCTACCATGAGATTAGGTCTGTAACATAATCACTCAAAAAGTTAGCAAAACACCTGCTCTTCATCCAAAATAGGGATTCCCACCTGCACACAAATGGCATCTGAATTACCCCAACAGCTACATAAAATGAAAAACAAGAACCAAAACAAGAGTACTTCATTTAGTGATTATGTTTATTTTTATGAATTATGTTAAAATAACTGTCAGGATAATTCTTCTACTGCAGTATTCTTAGAGAACAGAAATATACTGTTCCTGAGCAAATATTAAAGGGTAAAGATCTTTACATCCTACACATTACCTGGTTCTTGATACAAGAATGATTTAGTCTTAAACAGTTCCTAACATAACATAGGTTGTAATCTGCTAAGCACCACCCAAGTCATTTAACAATGAAGCCTCACCCATTTATTTACAACTTGATATAACCCATCGCAAGACGTGCAACCAATTTTACAACTTTTGGGTAAAGCTCCCTTTCATTTCTAAGATGGTTTCACCTTCTTCAGAAAGGTCAGCCCCTCTATTAGCCCAGGGAAACATTAAGAAAAAGAGTAATAACCAACTCCAGAACTTTGTCATTTCTTGAAATAAACAATTTCAGTATTAATAAGACATATGGGGAAAATAGCTTAAAATATTCAAATCCAGGCATTATTTGTTTGTAAATACTTGACAGTAAAGAGGAAATGAGCAAATATCACTAGGAAACACCTAAGCAGGACAGACCAGAAAACTTACAATACTCACTTCTGCCAGAAGTAGTATTTCTTTCTTCTCCTACTACCAGCAGTTCTTGGTCTAAAGAAGAAACAACCTCTTCTATTCAACTTACATTTTAAGCAGGTCTCCTGAACACTACTCAGCTGTGCTTCATTGAGACCTGATTTGTGGTTGCACCAACCAGAGCACAGCAACTCTTACCTGTTTTAGGAATCCAACCTAGTCTTCTCTCTTGCTTTTCAGGTGTTTCTGTTTTGCCTTGTTTCATCCACTGGAGTTAAGTCAGCAGTACCTCTGCATTCTTGCTGGGGGGTGTTTCTGCTACTTAATGCTCTACACCTGCTTCCCCACACAGGCCTCTCTCATCTTTCTACCAAGGAGCCATCTGCAGCTGTCAGACTGAAGCTAAACAATGCATACGTCAATAACTTCAAAAGATTTTGCTGCCTAGAAAATTATCTTAGGAAAAGATCACTCAACCTCTTTAGTCTTTCTGGTGTAGAAGCCGCTTCCTATCAGCCAGAAACTGCAGTGATGCAGGCTGGAGCCGATTAAAAAGATGCAGAATGAAATGAAACCAAGAAAGAATTGTAAAAAACAACAACAAAAACAACACAAAAACCAATCAAACAAAAAAAAACAACCACAAAAGCAAAACAAACAAACCAACAACAACAAACCAACAACAACAACAAAAACCCAAACTCTCATGGTTCTTCCCCAAACACACACACTGTGGGATGGGGAGGACAAAGACCACCTAGAAGCTCACGGGTTGAGACAAAGGGCAAGGCGGGTTCTTCACTTATTAAGGTCACGGGCAAAACAGACTCAACTTGGTGAAAAAATAATAATTTAATTTCATGCTAATCAAACACACACAGGACACAGACAACACAAAGAGCGGGGCTTGCATATGTTATCCCACCCCTCCCTTCTTCCTTGGGCCCAAATCACCTTGTTCCCAATTTCTCTGCCTCCCAGAGGCACAGAAGGACAGGCAATGGGGTTTAGAGTCAGTTCACAGGCTGGGGGTTCTTGCTGATCCCTCCTCAGGAAGAAGGATTCCTTAAAGTCCTTCCCTGCTTCCCCACAGGGTCCCTCCCGTGGGAGAGAATTTTCCACCAACCTCTCCTTTGTGAGTCCTTCTCACGAGGTCCAGAGCTGCTCCAGCGTGGGCTTCCCACAGTCACGGGCTGCTTCAGGAACAGCCACCTCCTCTGGCGCCAGGGTCTTCCACAGCCACAAAATCCCAGTCCAATGGCCAAGTTTACCCCTCCTGGCGCCTTCAGGGAATGTTCCACCGCGTTCCTCCATGAATGCAGGGGAACATCCTGCCATCTCGCCATAGGCCGCAGGGAAACTTCTGCTACGGCACCTTCTACCCCAGCAACCACCTGGGACCTTCACCCAGGCACTGCCTTTCGCCTCTCCAGCAACCGCTCTTTCTTTGTCTACTCAGAGCTTCTTTGCTAAGGTCTTAGATCAGTTCTTTCGTATGTTAATCACTGATGCGCATCTATTGTCTCTCTAATGGCTGCTTGGCTGGTTTTGGAGCAGGGGGAGAATCAGCTTCTTACTGGAGCCATCCCTGGGACCTTTCCCCCACTACCAAAAAATCCTGCCAAACCAACACACAAACAAACAAACAAAACCAAGACCCAGAGATCAACTAATTGTGACCAGAATAAAATCTATGAAGCAATAAATTACCTATAATAATGAATCATCTATCACTAAGACAGTGTCTTTTTTTTTTTTGGGGGGGGTGTTTTTTGGTTTTTTGTTTGTTGGGGGTTTTGGGGGGGGGGTTTTTTTCTTGGTTGTGGCAGGTTTGTGTGTGTGTGTGTTCTGGGTGTTCGTTTGGTTTGGTTTGGTTTTTTTCCCTGGAGGGAAATAAACGTTGTTACAAAGGACAAAACATCTGTGATGTCTTCCCTAAGTCTGAAGAACTCTACCTGAAGGGCTTCCCAGAAGAGCTCTGTGGAGCCCCTTGGGGAAATGATGACAGTGAGAGCTTTAAAGAAATCAAGATAGAACTGCATGCAAGACTAAACCAACACATGGCAGTCATCAGCAAAAGCCCAGCCAGCTCCCAGCTAGGAAAACATGCTTTATCCACAGGTTATAGAATAAACGCAGATGCAGAAAAGCGAGTCACCAGAGGAAAACAAAAATTTAAATTGAAGGCAAATGAATCTTTTTGCACATGCACGACAAGAAATCCATTGAGCAAAACTAATTTTATGTCTGTGCTGGGACAGTTGTCTTGCATGTTACAAATTAAAAAACTACAATGGTAAGAAGAGAAATACACACAGCTTCAGATTCTAGGAAAAAAAAAAATAAATAAAAAAGCCTAACCAGATAAAAAGGAATGTATATCCCAGAAATTTATTTCATAAAGGAAAAATATTAAGAGTATAAATGGTTCAGCATTGTCAAAAACAGTGTAGCAGGATAAATTACCATGCACATAAAAAAATAATTCATACTTCTTTTATTCATTTCAAAAAAGTTAGGTTCTTTTCACAGAGCCTTATGTTAATACATTTTTCTTTCTATTTGCTGTAGACTAAGAAGATACCATGTTAATTCAAATCACCTCAGCTGATAGGCAGGAGCTCACTAACCCACAATAACTCAGGTATAGGTCTAGTATGCATATTGTGTCTTTTCACACCAATAAATCTGACTTTGTTTCAAATAACAAAGCATAAGTAGTGTCATCCTGTATCCTGAGGCATATAGAAAATAAATGGTTTCCAAAACACAAAAGTACATGAGGAGCACAAGATTTGGGGAAAGAAAAAAAATAATAAAAATAATTAACATAATAATTATTTTATTTTCTTTTTAGTTTATAACAGAATTGGTTGTGGAATCAGACCCTTATTCCACTTGGTGCTCTGCAAACACTGAGTGAAAAGCCAGGTTCAGTTTCAGCAAGCATAGTTCAAACATTAATCAGGCATATTCTGAACTGTGTGTTAAAGATAACAAATATTTTCATAAAGGCTCAAGTAAGAGGGTTGTTTTGGAAGAATGCAGCATGTAATGTGGGTGCTTCCTGCACAGTGTATCCTAACCCTGTACTCTATCAAGGGAAGTGAAAATTGCTTCCAATAATCTGTGAATATTTCCACTATAAAATAAATAGGATTTATAAACTCTTTGAAAATAAGAAAATAACCTACAGATTTACGTATAGCCTACTCATTACATATGGTAATGCATAGACATGTATACAAGGCTGTAGTCTTGATTTTGGGCTTGATCCCTAGAACTTTACATGCATTCTGACACAAGGCAGCTCTGGGTTTTGGAGTCTTTGTCTTTTGTTTTTGTTTTAAATGGACTTCTTTGGAGGTACACTTGCAACAACAACAACAAAAAAGTACTTGAGAAGAACAGTGAAAGCTAGTTGCTAAGCAATACACTTTTCATAGTCCAGATGGAGTCCCATCCTGCATGGGAGTGTTACTATTTCCCTTTAAATACTGTATAATAACATCAGTCAAAAACACACTCTCCAAATGACATCTTGTGCATCTGCAAAGTGGAATGCTTGATTCAGCCTTGCTGAAGTCCTGAGAGCTGCCAGAGGAAAGCTTGGCTGTCAGGCAATGCCTGTGTCCCAGCCATTCTGCAGTTGTAATGTTACGAGCTTGTTCCAGTTTTGGGGATAGACCACACGGCTCCAGCAAGTTGCTTCCCAAGTTGAGAATACCTCCTAATTTGCTATTACAGCTCAAGAAGTACAGAATAGACTGTGCACAGGAACTTTCATAAACATACAATAAATTCCCTTCTAATCACCTTTGCTAACTTAATATTCTGAAATATTGATCAGTATTATCAAGTTTCCAAGCAGATGTACCAACAAACAAGTTAAACTGAACACTCAAATATTTGTTTACTGACAACTTTCAAGTTTCCTGAGTATCACTTATACAAAAATAGCTATAAGATTTACACATCACAGTGTGTTATTGCTCTGAGATGATGTGTAACAGCTGACAATCTGCATTCTCTGAGTATTAAATATTCTTGAACAATGTTAAAGAACAAACATACAGTTCTTATAGGGCCCAATTCAGGGAAAAGGTGAAGCTCTGACTCCCACTCCCTTTACTGGGAGCTAAGAGAGTTTATCTCAGAGGAACGCTTTGGAAGGGTGAGCTTCAAATTAGATATATATTTTTTTTTGTTATTATTACATTCTGGATCTATAATAAGCACAGCTGTTTACGTATATGCTAGCTATGTTTAAAGAGACATTAGAGGTTAAAATCAAATTTTCTAATTTAAATAGTGTGTGCAAATGGTCGTGCTGCTGTCAAAAAAGTCATAGCATGCTATGAAAATCCATAACCATCTTCATCTCTGTTTTCATAATGCACATGTATATTAGAATGGATAAATGTGCTGACATTCAGAAGCAGTGATGAGCTTTTTGAAATGTCTGCTCAAAAATGAATACTCTAGATGGATGCATATCATGGCCAATGAAACACATTTGAAAATATTATATGGTATTTTGCTTTCTTTCACATTTATCAGATATTTTCCCAAGTGAGCATATGTTATACCAAGAGCAAACCAGAAGGATTTTTGTCTTCCTTCCAATTTCTTCTCATTGTAACGTTTATTCAGAAAATGCATTGCCACTTGTAGCCTCTGCAGCTAAATGCAGAGTAGTTCCTTACTATATCACAGTAAAGGCATCAGAAGAAGGCTTTTCTTTTTGTTCCTTTTTTTTTTTTTTCCAGAAAGGGAGTATGTTGTACCACACACACACAAAAAAATAAATAAAAATGAAGGTTTCTTGATTTCCCTTTAGCATTATTGCATTTGTCTTACTCTGCGTGTTGTGCCTGAATGTATTATATTTTTCTCGTTAAATGAGGTAATTTAGTGGATGTGTATTGTTTGTCTTTTTATCACTAGAAACAATCCAAGCAATTGGAAGAAAGAGAATTTATTCCATTGTTTCTGTTGCAGTTGCTGGTCTTTGTCAAGTTAATGATTAAAAAAGATATTTCTTCATTTAGAATTCTGTTACACTTTGAAGAGCCTGTAAAGAGTTTGGATATGAGCTCCTCTATTTTTTTGTGAGCTGCAGGGACATCTTAGTTGGATTTTCAGCCTTTGATAGATGTGTCGTTCTGAAAATATTATTATATGTGTTTATATTACTATGTGTAGTATGTGCATTTATGTGCAGGCATACAGTTTCTGTTACAAAAGAGTAAAAAATAGAAAACATAAATGGCATCATGCAGTATTGATAGGGATAGCCTCTGAACATTCCTTGTTTAACTATGGAAATAAGACTTTTTAAAGGATTAATTGTGTTATCTTTGATTCCTTGATGTTGTAATATTTCCACTCTTTCAGGACTTACAAAAGCTTTACTTTTGTCTAATGCCAAAAGCAATATCATAGAAAAATAAAGAAATATGGAAGCAGAGCAAGGGACAGTGACCTTATGTGGGACCTATATGAGAAAAGAAGAAAGGATAAAGCAACTCTTCTTCCATATGCCTGAGTATGCTTAAGCGATGACAATATTCTCACGTATGTGCCCTGTAAATAGAGCGAGAGCTCGGAGCCAAGCTTTGCAGTACCAGGGAAAAGCAATCAGCTTGTGGCTAATAGCAG
>NW_009951982.1:489015-554396 GCF_000747805.2 Chaetura pelagica | reverse complement strand
AGGGAAATGTGAGAGTGAAGGGCTTTAAGGGAAGAAGGAGAAGGGGAAGGAAATGAAAAGGCTGTTAAGTGAGGACACACTTTCAGAGAATATCAGTAATCCTTAATGCAGTCAGAGGCCTGGTAAAAATTAAGTACATAACTACTTTATAGCCATGGAGAACAGGGGCTGAGCTCAGCCAGACGTGGAACGCTGTGCTTGGTAATGTGCTCTGCAAGTTCCTTAGTGACTTCACTGGAGTTATTTGAGGCTCAAAATGCTTTTCAATATGAGTCCAAGTTCACACTCAGACAAAGAAGCCCCAAAACAGTCAAGTCAAATGGAGAGATGCAAAGGAAACAGAAAAAGGGAAAGGGACCAGCATTAAGACAACCTTTGAGAATGCTAGTGTTGTTTTCACAGCTTGAAAACTTACAGAGTACAGAACTCAGTAGCAAAATAGAGCACTGACACACATGGAAGTCTAAGGAATTTAAAGACTGATATTGGGAATTGAGAGATGGGAATTAATTCCCTTGTTACTGAAAGCTGAGTGGCATTTGGAAGTGACAGAAAGGGAGGCACTGCGAATGTAACATCAGACATTTAAAAACCTGATATTATACCATATTTCTACTGAAAAATACAGTGCATGTCAATGTAACATCAAAAGAAAAAAGGAGGATTACATTATTATTATAAAGGCTGGTTGGAGGCTATCTTATATTAAAAGTCATGAAGTGTAACTGAACACAGAAAAATCCTGAGCTACAGAAAATATTTCCCAACGACTTTTATTTATTTGTGGAAATAATTGAGACAAGACAGAGAAAAAATGTTTTCATGTGAGTTCTTTAAAGCTACCAGGTGAAAAAAACATAGGCAGACAGAATGGATTCCCTAACAGTTAAAATGCTACACATGCATCATCAAACACATACAATAAGCAATGAAGTAAAACTTTTGGTGCCCTTACAAATGGAGACAAACACAAATTCACATGGAATGTCCTGATAGCTTCAGACTGATAGTCTGGTAAAGCATAGCTGAAGACTTAGTTATCTGTTATACATTTTTATCTGCCTGAAATTTCCAGCCACTGCTTTATCCTACTGGAGGAAGAAGATGGTCAGTCTGAACTGAAGTCACATCTTAAAAGGGCATTATGCTTCCTGTTACCCTTCAAAAAACTTTCAGATCTCTTCTATTAGCTTTAAGAACTTTAGAAGTTTGAAGCTCGTTAAGCTCCATTGTACTGAAGCCTCTTTCTGCCAAACTAGTCTATGTTGTTTCTGTTTGCCTGACTCTGCAAATATTCCTCTGTTGTGCTCTGCTTAATGTTTAGATCAGGAGCCATTTGGGCAGAAATTCCCTGTTTTGTAAATAACCCTACAAACCTAGTACAATTTAGTGCTACCCCAGAATAAGGATCTTAGACATGGCCATATTCAATTGTAAGAATGAGAGTGACCAGAATAAAGGTCCAATTAAGCCATGTCACTTTGAGAAGATATTAGCAGTAACTGGGTTTTTTGAATAAATTTCACTTTATCAGTGGAAAGAATACAGAACCATGCAGTGCTTCATGCACTAATAAAGTCCTCAAGACAAGGTGTAAAAGAGATGAAGCATCTCATTGCTGGAAAATAATTTAAGACGTACTTATGCCAGTCAGAAATCTGAAATATCAGTGGGTGATAAAATAAGTGCATTTGTACTTAGTTAAAAAAATTTAAACTGCCCCCCCCCCCCCAATTTATAATTGTATGAGATGCTGGCCATGAACATGAAAAGTAAAAAACGTGCAAGCCGGCAAAACTTAGATGAAAACAAACGCCAATTCATGTTACTGTGCTGAAGAAAGGAATTACAGGTAGAAGAATGTGAAAGGAGGTGACTGGCAGAGGGAAAAATCACCACTTACTAGCATTTTATACCATGCTACCCTCAGATTTTAAAGGAAAAACCCAAAACTCACTAAAGTTAAAGTAGCAATAGCTTTCCAAAGGTTTAAACTGTTCGAAAAGCTGGCTGTAGTGAACACTATTAGAAGGCCAAGGTGCACCGGAGGGGTTTGCAGTAAAGCCAAAACCAAAGTAGCTTTCAAGATCAATCAGAAACTGCTGTTTCAGGAGCTGTGCTAGAATTAATGCCAAATAAAATGTATGCTACTCCACAGAGATTTTAATGAACCTGCTTGGAGGCAACAGAATAAAGGTGCCTTTGGCATGGAGGAGCATTTCAAAATAACCTGGAGCAGGTTGCTTAAAGTCCAAATATTTATAACAAAGCTGAACAAAACTTGGGCAGAAGCTGAGAAAAGGTTAATGAAGTTCTGTAAGCAGCATCAATTGCTTCCTAAAACACACAGAGGAAACAATCTTCAATTTTTTTTCTAAAGCACCATGTCAGTTATAATACAATCCTTTGAAATGCAGGGAAATTTACTTAACTCCTTTGAACAACTTTAAACATTTACATTCAGTAAACAAGACATCTAGAGAAAAAAATCTGCTCAAGCTCTCCTGTCCCTCCAAGCTAAATTCTTTGGTATTTTTCTGTCTTTTTCTTTTCCATCCACCCCCCACTCCTTTTCATCTGTGTTTCACTTTCAACATATCACTTGGGATCAGTACACAGCAACAGCCGCAGTGATTCTGTGTAAATCTGCAGTGTCAGAGCTAGTGATGAGTTTATTCATCCGTATGCCTGAGCAGTAATTCCAAGGCATTGCTCATTTCAGGGTTTTTTTTATTAGGAGATCTTCTTTTTACTCCTGAAAAGTGGAACATGTTTCAATCAACTATTCCATGATTAGAAAATACGCTCTAGTTATCAGTACATTTTCCATGCATCTCAGTGTTTGGAAAGGGGGTATTTTCAAAGCCAACACTCAAGAAAAAGGGTGCTTGTGCCATAAGCTATAATAAATTTTATTCCTTTCTGTTTTCTTTTGGTTTCTACTTACGGTTTATGTGTCCCGGCCCTAAGAGGAAATGACCATCACCACTGACACCTGCAGGGCTGAGCTGCTGTTGCAGTTTCTGAAAGTGCTGCTTGTTTGACCTCTGAAGATTGGTCCAGCTTATTGCTCTAGTAGTTTTAATTAACAGTGAATAGTTCCAGTTGTATTAAACACAATGAATGCTGGATCCTGGCACAGTCCTTGGCATGGCTTCTTTATAGTAGCCCGATGGTATAAGATTGCAGATGAATTAGTGAAATCATGGCGGAAAAATCTTAGAGGAAGAAGAAAAGCCAGGCCACAAGTTCTAGCTTGCTAAGCTGCTGCAAAATTTCAAGTGAAATCTCAGTTTTTCCAATGGAGACTTTTCAGAAACTTATTTTTTATTTGAGGAGAGTCTCCTTCCTTTTTATCTTTTTGCAGGTAGCTAGACTGGGTGATCTTAATGCCTAAGCTATGATATTTCAACAAGTATGCTGTTCTTGGTGGAAGCATTTGTTTTAAAACAGTTTGGTAAGTAGATTTTTATCTCATTGGTAACTAAGACAATGTTGTCAGTTTCAGATACCAAAAGGACTTGTAATATACTTGAAACAAGTAGAGAACATGTCCACCCTTCAATTCTACTTTTAATTTACTTTCTGCCAGAGGCTCCAGATAAGAGCATTATCCACGGCTGCAGTTTAGAACACATTCTTTATCTCTGGGACAGGTCCCAGGTCCATGGCCTATTCCTAATTTCATCTGCTAGAATGTCTGTACTTGTTTAAGGCCACACACAAAATTCTTTCTTTCTGAGTTACTTTATAGAGAGGCATCCTCTAGAAATCTAGAACACCCAAGAAGGCTCTTGTCTCTTTCTTACTGGTACATAGAGACATAGCTATCTTATTCACCATATCCATAGAGATGTGGCAGAGCCCATCTTGCCATTTAATTCCCAAGAACTGTATCTCTTAGGCAGGTCCCTTCCTTAGCTTAACAGCAAACCTGGCTTCCAAGTGAAGGTGGATTATCTTCTTAACTTTTTCAAAGACTTCCCACTATGTTGCCCTATACAATGATATCATTGTATTGAAGATGTTCTGGAGCTCCACCCTTCACCAGCGCAGTCTGGGCCAGTTCATGGCATATAATCTGGCTGTACTTTCACCCTTGGGGCAGTTGATTCTGGGTGTATTGGATACCCCTCAAGGTGAAAGCAAACTGGTGTCTACACTCTGCTAAGGGAATGGAGAAAATGGGTTAGCAGTATCAGTCATGGCATACCATTTTGCTGCTTTGGACTCCAGTTCATACTGCAGTTCCAGCATGTCAATCACAACATTGATGATGTTACATCATTCAACCACAACAGTCCAGATGACTCCTTAGCTCTCTTATTGACAAATCAGGTTCTGTATGGGGAACAGGGAGTTTCTGTTGGTCAAGTATTTCCAGCAATGGACTATCACAAATGTTGTCAGCACCTTTTGTTACTCCACCTTCATCAGGCCTGCTATGAATATCCTAAATAACTGTTTTCCAAGTTCTACAAGCAAGTATTAACCATAGCTGAAAATCATCATCCATTTTGTGTTTGGATTCGTATCAAGAAATCTCTCTTTGTAGATGAGACCAGGAGGAACAAAGTGAGCCTAGCAAAGAAATATTATGTGTGCAATGAAAGAATAGGTGAATGCCAGCAGAGAATTGTTTCAATTTCCCTTTTACTTTATTTTAGACAGTAGATACAGATGTAAGTCTTCTGGACCAGCAGAAGTCACAGTGATGCTGAAGATGTACACAGTATAATCAAAACCTTTTAAAGAGAACAGTAGGCTGGGTGATAGCAGGTTTAGGATCTAAACATCCTTTCACCACAAACTTCAGTGACTTCAGCACTAGGCTGCAAAGGCCTACTGAGAGGAACATTCATTATTTATGACCTTGGATAAGGATAAACATAAACTAAACACTGGCAAACAAACAGAAAGCTCAACAGAAATTACACCATGTGGTTTCACTACATTAGGAATTTTAGTTAATAAAGTGTAGGTTTCGTGTGGTTTCTTTTTTAGCAACAGTGTACCAATTTAAAATAATAAAACCTAATGAAAAATTAGCAATAACATGAAATGTTTCAGTAATGTTCCCTGTAATAGCTGTTGACATGGGAAATAAATCATCAGAAGGATTTCTGAAGAATGAAGTTAACAAAGAAATATGTAATAAGAGTGGCTTGGATAGCTATATTCAGTACGTAGACCTAAAATGTAATTCTACATTATCCCGCATTAAATATTTAAATTCTAATAAGGAACAAAGAGTGTGGGACTAACTCTGTCTCTCTTCAGGAATATTACATTTCAAAGCAAGGATGTCCTTAGGATCCAGTTAAAGCCTGGATCTGCAACTGTATTGTTTGGCCTCAAACTAATTGTAGCAGAAAATTAATTATGTCCAACATTTCAAACATAAGTTTTTGAAACGCAGCTTGATCCTGAAGGGCAGCAGTTGCTCAGCATGTTACATATTGAAGCTCTAAGTGGCCTAATTTTTCAGAACCACTTGACTTATCTAACATGTTAGATTTTGATAGAACCAGATGGTGTTTAGGTCTTGGTACTTCAAGGCACCTTGACACAGATCCTTAAATGCATTTCTGTAAGATTCAAACTAATTTTTAATACCTCTGCAGGTCTTGCCCCTGGGTACATAATGACAACATTTGCAAACTGCAGTCTGAGCACTGGAACTGTGTGTAAGTCTGTGTCTGTGTAACGCGAGTACAGGACAAATAAAATTTGAGGAAAACAAAGGAAACAGGTCTTTTTGTATAAATCTAAAACATAAGGGGGAGATTGTGCTAACATTTTGCTGTATTTTTTTTCATTTTACAGTCTGTGACTCGTAAAAGGACTCCAAGGTTAAAAATCTGCCTGGCTATATCTAGCTGAAGATTTCAAAATTTGTTTTTCAGCGATATCAGGTTCTGTATAACAAATAACTTTTATAACAAAAAATGGAAATGGTGAAGGAAAAAACAAGGAGAAAAACCCTATGTTTATAGTAGATTATGTTATAGTTTTTATTAGCCAGACTACACAAAAAAGCCCATGGTTTAATAATCTAAAGTAAAACAGCTTGAAATGAGGACTTGTTGACTTGCCATGGCAGAGTGCAAGTCTTTTGGAAGATTTTGCTTCTGAAAGGTGGGCAAATGTTGTGTGGGAAAGTCTTGGTTCTTTCATGATGGCTTGTCACTGCAAGGTAATTATGCTGAGAATTCTGTAAAAAGACTGACTTGAAATATAAATGTCCTTCCACTGACTTGTATTGCAACTCTGACACTTTCTTAACTTTAACATAGATGCAAACCTTGCTTCTACCTTTTGGAGACTTTGAGGGTTTTATGAATATATTTATAAACTCTGAAATAAAAAAAATGTCAACTACAGCACCTACTTTGTAATTGAACCCCATCTTCTTTTTTTAACTGTTTACCTCAAATACCATTTTCTAGACACCTTTGGTTTAGTATTTGCCTATAGCTTGATATTCTACTGTGTGAACATAACTAGTTATCAGTGAAATAGTGCTGCAGTCAAACCAGAGCAGTCTATGACATCCACCCCCTACCACAAATGCCTTATTCATCTTAATTTTCATTTGTGTGCTACACTAGTCCAAATATCTTCAAAAAAACAAATTCCTATCCTTCACCCCGCCATGTAATGAGCTGTATGACCTTTACAGACTTATTAGGGCTAGCGTGTAGAGGGAAAAACGTAAATAGAAATAAAAAGTCCTATGGCTTTTTAATTCTTCTATTGGCCTTTTTAATATTCCATCTTCAAAACTGGGGCAAGAATGAGTGTCAAGGATAGTAAGTTCCCTAGCTAGCTATATTATTCACAGCATTGCAGATTGCACGACTCTCTTGATTTTGTTACAAACAGAAAAAAACAAACAACAGGTATTATTGAGTTTTATGGTTTTGTTGTTGACATTAAAAAGCAAGGAAGTTGCAGAGGAATCTGGAAGCAATGAAGCAGCAATCTGTCAAGAGCAGCATGCTGAACTATAACCAATCCCACTTGAGTGCAACATCTGAGGCAAGACTTGATGTGCAATAAATGTCTCTGAGTGGACAGAACCCACAGAAATTACCTCCTTGTTGGCTCCCATGTTAAAGCAAATCCAAATGCAAAAAGGCTGCTTGGATCTCTCAAATTGTCTCAAGCAGATATCAAGGCTGACAAATGGGCAGTATTCAAGGTTTGGTTTTGTTTGTTGTTTTTTTTTCCTTTACCTTCCTGGATCCTTTTGGCTTTGTGAGCATCTTACTTAACTGAAGAACTCTGCTAGAATAACTTTATTTAACCTTATATTTTATTTAACTTTATATTTTACTCTCAGACTAGAGAGTTTTTAAATTAAAAAAAAAACAAAAAAACAAAAACCCAAAAATGTCTTCAACTTGCTATTTACTCAATATCCTAGCAGGATAGAATCCATTATTTTATTTTCAAGAAGTCAGTTTCTTTAACTATCTCTGTATTCATGCAGGGTCATGTCCTATCAGATCTGACTTTTTATTAAGGATACAGGCAATGTAAAGGCATTTTACAATGTTTACCATTTAAACTTGCCATCAAAGCATCACAGATGTGAACAGTGTTTTCTTCTGAAATGTAATGATTAATGTTTGTACAGAATGACCTGTAGAGCATGGAGATTTTAAACTAACACCCACTCTGTTTTGAAGGAAAATTATGTAGGCACTTGGAGTCTCACTGTAGAGGAAACGAAGTAGGTGACCTTTTTTATGCTGTTCAGTTTGATCTTTACTGTGAAATAATAATGATAACGATGGCAATGATGACAACGCTTCCTGATTTGAGCTACTCAGAATAATGAGGAAAAACTTGTCGTTAAAGCTGATTTAGAAGTGAAAATGAGCTGTTAATCCTCACAGGATCCCTCTAGTATACAATCAATAAAATTGCAACTGTTTTTGTTCTTCTTTAAATCCATATTCCTCTAAAAAAAACAACAGACAAGAAGTAAATGGAAGAGTTAATAGTATTATGAAGTATTTGCATAAGAATACTTCATTCAAACCAACATTTGGAACCAATAAATACAACAGTATTATTGAATTATATACCATTTTATCTTATTTTAAAACATAATGCATTTGAACTGTTCTGACAGTTTCTGTCATAAGCACTGTCAAAAACAATTCAAAGCAAGGGCTTCATTGTAAAACCAGAGATAGGGCAGAATCAGGCCATTGTCATGATGCTCCACCTCCATACGACTGAAAATATGTATTAGAATCTGCAATATTTTTTCAGTAGACCTTGGTGAGGCACTGAAACCTGGCCTTTACAAAGTGCTAAAAATGCACAGTAAGGAGAAGTGAAGAATAAGCAGAGAGATGGATGACGTGAGCTGACAGGACTTTTCAGCTTTTACTTTTTTATTTTATGAATCTTTCAATAGGGAATGGAGAGAAAGCCTGAGGATGCTGAATATCAGGTTCCTTGAAAACATCACCAGTATTTAATGTATGATAAGCTAGAGACAAAGAAGGACTTCACTGTTGCAGTTCTATAAGCTAAGTTTTATACGACTTTCCAAATCTAAGTTTGTTCTTTTCTTACTAATATAACCCTTCCTTTTTAACTTGGAAAATGAAATATATGGGGTAGAATTTGGCTTGCTGAAGTCCACTGTGAAATTAGACTCCTCTCCAACAAAAGCACAAGTTCACAGCAATTATGTCAAAAGGTTTGGTCTTGTGTTCTTTTTCTTAAGTGGGTTGCTGTCAGATTTTTTGGTATTACATGTGTTTATATGTGAGGTATAAATCTTCAATACTGTTTTAGTAGAGTTACTGAACAGCCTTGCACAGATGAACATCAATCATCAAGCTTATATCTAACCTGAAAAAAGAGGTTTTAATCTAGTAAGAAAAGCAGTGTTTATTTATATCCTGTGCAAGTTTTTCCTTTACATGTTGCTTTATACTGGTTATACTGAGGGATGAAATGAGCTGGATTTTGAGGGATTAGATCATCTCAGTTTAGGCTGTTTCCACCAGTGCATTCTCTGCACCAAAAGACTGTCCACAGGTGTTTTGATTAAGAAAGGATCTTGACTAGCCTGCCCAAAACTTGATAAAGTTAAACTATTTAACAACTGCAAAGAAAGCATTGCAAGAAAAATATGATCAAAACAGTCAAGCTCAGGAGTGACCATTTCACTGTATCCTGAATGATCAAAAGACTGACATAAAGGGTAGATAGTAATAAAAGTTTGAGGTTGAAAGAAATGATCTGTGATGTCTCCATTGATACATAAATAAATAATGCACATAACTTAGTTAAAGGTGTAATGTGAGACAAGTATTTTCTATGGCTAATTATTCACCGAAGTCTTTTAGCTGGACTAGCAGCCTTGAAGAAATTCCCCTCCATCTACATGTCAGTCAAAGTATTCCGCTAGGAAGAAACAATTTCTGTTCACTACTGTCAATATCCTCAGCTGGATACAATGCACCACGCAGATGATTAAATGTATCCTTTTGAGATACACTACCACAGCTGATATTATAGAAGTCTGGCATGACATACCAATATCAGGATAGTTTACAACCTGACTGGGAAATTAATGTCATTTATACATTATTAAAAACCACAAAGCAAACACTTGCCGTAACTCAGACAGGGAAGGTTAGGTACGAACAGGAGCAAGCTTACATTAGCATGCATATTCTCACTCTTATTCAGCCTTTCAAAATCTGAATTCCACATCACTCACTCACAATACTCATTTATTTCCTATTTCCTTGATACTCATTAGCATTTTTTTTGTTTTGGTGAATGATTCTTCTATAGACATCTTCATTTTTTGTTTTATTATCTTGCCTTTAAGACTAACAGAATAATATTAGTTACAGGAAGAAAACCATGATTTAATGTATGAAAGCAGATGGTTATTTAAAATTACTTAGTTCTAATGTTTAATGTTAAGAAACAAGCTTAATAACCATAAATGGGATGCTAATTAGGCATAATTTATTAATGCATCCATCTGAACGACTGATGACAATTTATTTGAGAAAACTAGGCTCTTCTGCATCCTAGTTTGTTTATATGCTATAAAACCAAAACAACTCTTAAACTAGCTGTTACTATAGATCTCTTTTTGCTGCTATTCAGAAGAAGATAATTACATTTCTCTCTCATCTTAAACATTTTTCTGATGGTAAATGAATTTCATAAACTAGCAAGAGAATTCTTAACTAAGCCTAACTTTTGTCAACATGAGAAGAGAATTCGATGTGTAACTTTATGTCCATAGGAATACATAAGTAGGCTGAAAACTCCTTCAGCTAAATAAACCTGCATTCATATGACCTTAAAATAATAAAGACAGCCAGGCTAAAAATAAATTAGCAGTTTAATTGAACTTGTGAGAGCTATGTACAGTGTTGAATTGCATCTCTTTTCTGAAAACACCTGTATGTGGCAGCAGTTTCAAGTATGTTCCTTGAACTGCATTTCTGTAAAATCTTTCCCACAACTAGCTACCCCATGTGTAAGAAATGGAATTTCTATTGAGCATGTTATCCCAGCTTATATGTATTTGATAGAAATAATAAACCAAATTCCATATTCCCTCATATGTCTGGAAGGGTTAGTATCTGCAAATTTACATATTTAAAAGTCTAGAAAACTCAACAGAAAGTAAATATCTAAACATCTGCTCTTCCCACATTCTTTTTTCACATGCCAATTAAAGGTTCTGAAAGTTTATTTGAACAATATGCTCTGTAACACAACTTTGCATTAGTTGCACTGTATGTCATATCTAACGGCCTTGAAGGTCTTTGTCAACATACACCATGCAGCAGGCATTTTTGTTAGGGCAAATTTTCTTCTAATGTTATATGAAGTTATTTCACATCTCCAAAACTTTGCATGACTGATAAGAAAAGAATGGAAATTATTTCTTCTGCCAAAGCAAACAGTTTTAGACAAACTTTACTTTCAGTATGAGGTAACCAAGGGCAAAACCACAGAAGCCTTTTCTTCTCAAAGGAGTTGAATGCCAGCAATGATGTATATTGCTAAATCTGTTTTACTAGTGTAACAAAGTCTTTACTATATGACTCAAATGGAACTCCAGAGCACACAGAGAAGCCAGGGAGTCCAAGTATGACTCTGGCTTAAAGACTCAGTGGAGTCTCACAGAGATATAAAATTAAAAGTGGGATGAAGTATAAAAACAAAAGAACAAATTGTTAATGTGTCGCAATGGGTGTATAAGGCAAAGAGCATTAGGATTCTGACCATTTTAGTACAAAGTTTTCAAGTTGACAATTTTTGCTTTTGAAAAAAACAAACCAAACCACTACAAAAAATTAACTACAGATTTTCTGTTTGTAACCACCCCTAGATATTTTCTGGCACCTGGCAAAAGTAATTCTAAAGTATAATGAAAAAAAATTAAGAAAGAAGCTCAAAACAACTTTCTAAAATTGTACTATAGAGAAAATCTGGGAATACAGAAAATAGACAAGGAGAGGGAAGAATATTTTAATTGTCTTAATCTATCATTAACAAAATGCCTTGGTGGGAGAAAGATATTTACTTTAGATAAAGCATTGGCAAGCTATCAAAATCCAAAATAAGAAAGCGTTATTACTATAGCATCGTTTGGTGTTAACAGTATATAAAATATGTATGCAAAGAAGTGAGGTAACAAGTCCCTCCAAAATCCATGGATTTCAAACCCCTCTATAAATGATTGAGCTAGGAAAAAAAAAATTCTTCCGAGAGTAGCCATCACGCCAAGGTAGAGGCAAACCTGCAATCATTACAAGCCTGTGTAGCCACGAGATGGCACCCAGAGTGACAGTCTGCAAAAGGCACATCAGGACTACCGGGTGTCTACGATCTCATTAATTACAATTTCCATTGAACCACACACAATGCCTGATAGTCCTGGCAGTTGCACCCTGTCACATGTTAATGAAGGCAGACAGGAGTACAATCTTCAAATGCTTCTCAGGGACAGAATACCAAGTACAAAAGAAAGGAGAAAAACTAAACAGTTGCAAGCAGATGGTGAGATGCACAAAAGGAAAGCAATGAGCAGTTAGAGAGATTATATTCAACCTTTCACCTCAGTAATACTAGTTTAAATCTTGCATATTCTAGAGTAGCACCATTTCTGAGGCAATAAAAATAAATATAAGACTGAGCCTTTGGCTATATTATCTCTTATCACAGCACGGGAGAAATGATGCCTTTGGAAATCTCAGCTCAGTGATAAAACTAGTTATGAGGAATTCAGTAATTTAAAAAATGGGGAGAAAAAATGGAATATCACAATACATATCGTGACGACCAAGAGATAATTATCTCAGACATGTCTAAAATAACACAACATGGACGTTTTTATTTTGAGAATATCATGTGATGTACCAGGACATGCACTGTCATTACACAAAAAATTGAAATGAAAACCAGTTTTTTATGTATTGGTATTGGTTTTAACTATTAGTGTACACTATCTCTGCACCAAGAGGCAGTTCCTTATTTGTTTCCAAAGTGTCAGCCACATAAAGGATGCTGTGAAGACAGTAACCATGGGGGACATAAAGAAATTTAGGTTTCATTGCTACGCTTGACCATTTGCTAAGTTTCAAGAAAGAAACCCAGGTACCACAACTTATTTTCAACACCTCACATGAAATTTTCGCTTGCTGGCTGTGCTTTACTCTACAAGGTTTTGATGCAGCTTTAATTTCCTCCCTTTAAGCATCAATAAACCTGGCTAAGAAGCCTTACAGGGATTACTGCTAAATATTCTAATTACAGTGGTCTTTGTGTTGTCTCTTGTATTATCATTCCTCTTGCACACTCACACAAGACAGCTGGGAGAGTGTAGTCCCTGCTTGCTGAAACCATTCCTTACAGGCTGCTTGCAAGGGGCCTGAAGTCTAGAAAAGATACAGATGGCTTAAAAATACTTAACTTTAGCACTGCTTTCTGCTGAACAGAGCTTGGACAGAGGTAAAGTCTCCTGGGACACTTTTTGCAGAGTATGCAACATCAGTTGATATGATTAGAAGTATAGGAAGAGTTTTCAATACCAGTTGCTGTATAAGGGACCTACAGATCCACAGACCTTATAAAAAATTAACTCTATGAAAGGAGACCAAGGTGAAGAGATGAGTTTTTCAACAGAATGTTTTTTTTAAAATCCGTTAACCTCACAAAAACTGCAAGATTCATGTCCAATGAGCCGAGTCAAACCAAAGGATGATAAATGGCTTGGTTATATCCCAGCACAGTTGCACTCCTCTTCCAAAAAAAAAGACTGGAGCTAACTATCAGAAAATACTCACTTTTTCATGATATAATGAAATAAATATCAGATCTTCTGATTGCTGCTGCAATTGTGGAGTTAATGAAAAAAAATTTTGTTAGAGAAAATAAAATCAAATACTGTCCTGAAGATTCATAAACTAGAGACTTTTTTTTTTCTTACTTGAAAAATATTATCAAATTCAAAGCTTCTTTTCTGTTTCAAACTTGTGTGAGTAAATAATAAATCTACAATATCAGGGGCAAGAAAACTCTTCCAAGTTAAGGTCGAGCTGATTTCAGAAGATTGAGAACAAACTGAAAAAAGTTGCCCAACAGTATTATAATGAAAGGGCAATTTTCCACTGAGTTTTATGAAAACATAACTTTCCGAAACAAACAAAGCAGTACACTTGTCTGCCAAAGAACACAGTTGTTGATTTTTAAAAAATAAAATTATTGGCATGGCCACATCAAAAGATATTTTGGTAGTGAGCAGCCACCTAATGCTGGTACAAAATTAGACTGTTCTATTTGCAATAGCAACCAAACAGCTGCCTGAGATGATAGCTGGGTTCCTGTTTATGTGGCACTCAGGGAAAAATAACAGTAAAAATGTCTTGTCCAAATTAACAAGGCAGTGCATTGATGGGGGAAAGCAAATATGTGGAGGCCTTCCAGAATTGTTTCCAGTTAATCGAGCTGTTCTTCAAATATATCTTTCATTTAGAGGGCAACACCTTTTGGTGATGGGCTGAAAGGCAACCGATGGGATTACCTAGTTCATCCTCCTCGTTTGAGGCAAGACAAAGTGCACACCTAGGACTTCCCAGGCAGACGTCTGTGTGATCTGTTCTCAAAAACTCCTGGCTTACCTTCTTGCATAAATCCCATCTGCAGTTTAAGATTGTTATGTCTTATCCCATGTGCAGAAACGACACACATTTCTGATAATAATTTTAATGTGTTTTGTGAGATTTTCGTTTCTCTATCAACACTTTCTTTTATCAATAAGACAAACCCAGCATTTTCAGCTTTCTAAATCTGAATTACTTGTTATTATTTGAAACCTGCTACAATCTCTAAACATTTTTAAAAGGGGTTATGTGGGAAGGGTTATGATACTTCCAGGTACAACATATCTGCTATTATGTTCTATGTAAAAGGGAATGGAAATAGTGCCAGCAACAGAATCTGTTTGCCTTCCTCCTTCAGGAGCAATCCAACATGTGGAAACATGAGGGCTCTGTCATTTGCAGAAAGTGCGGCAACTTTAATAAGACAAGATCCATCCGCTTCAAGATGAACAGAAGATTGTTTGCACAGTAATAACCACTTTGTATGTCACAGAAGATCTCGGGCACATTACAAATGTGGAGAAGATGTGCAATGTACTGTATTTACTTATTTAGCTGTAAGTCATAGGTGTCAATATTATGCAGGATTTAAACACAGCTGATTTTCATTTAAAGAAAAGGTTGCAAAGACAGGTGCTTAAGGAGATGGAATGAAAGTAGATGAATGGAGTCTTTTCCGTTGAAACCTCTGTTCGGCAGTGGCGGTTCACTTACAAAGTTTGCCCATTTCACAAAACTCTGCTGGAATATGGTTATCTAGCAGGTTATCTAGTCCTGTAAATTTAGAAAGCCTTTCATATGACACACTATGCTGCCATGGGAAGAGGCATGGTAATGAAAGCTCAACCTATGTAATACTAGCTCACAGTTTCACTGTTCTCTTTTTTGTTCCACCAGTAGCCTGCACAGATAAGAGTAGCTCTCAGGTTATATCACCAGGGACGGGGTCTATAATTTGCTGTGTTTTCGTCTGTCCTGGGAGAAGGCCTAATTTATAATGCATTTTTATCTTTCTTTTTTTTTTTTTTTTTTAATTAATAAGACTGTAAAATAGCTGAAAGACTTTCTGTCCAGGACATTAGCTGCTCTTTCATCATCTGTTTGTAGTTCAGTTCCATTACTAAGCTATGGATGAGTATTTCCTTGCATTCAGAATAGCAGTGGAAGCTTGCTTGCTTGCCGATACCTGAGCAAATACATTTGGAATATTAAACACCTGCTAATTAGAGGCAGATTTCCAAAATCAACATGTGTGCCTACTTATGTGGGCAAATTACAAATTCATCTCCAGCTGGACAAGAGAACTGGTTCAAGGATTTTGTTTTCAGCAGAGAGCTCATAGCTGTATTCGTCTGGAACTGCTTTGTATATGGGGATGCCTCTAGACAGAATAACTGGCCAATGTACATGATTTAGATTAGTTATTTTCTAGTACCTATCCCATTAGACTAGCCAAGTATATGACAGGTTTTCAGCTTTATAGAATATCTTTATATAACCATTCATTTTCACTGTCAGAATGTATTTCTTTTATCTTAGTGTTCTTTCCACAAGGAGCCCTAATCTTGTAACAGCAACATGTCAGCTTGCAACGAGGTACCTAAGGCACCATTCACTGTGTAAAGAATTTGACAAATAGCAATGTCACCTTTTAAT
Organism: Chaetura pelagica; assembly: GCF_000747805.2. Classification (NCBI taxonomy): domain Eukaryota; kingdom Metazoa; phylum Chordata; class Aves; order Apodiformes; family Apodidae; genus Chaetura; species Chaetura pelagica. The sequence continues at coordinate 538,572 of NW_009951982.1, read as the reverse complement.
AAAGTATGAGACAAATAACATCATCTTATAATGTTGCCTTAAAATAACTTAATGTCCATTAAATGTGTATTAAATTAATAAAATTATAACAGAAAAATATATTATTATTTAAAAATAAGATTCTAGGACTAACACTGGCATAGTGTTTACCTTAAGAAAATTAATTTGCCATGGATCAAAAATCAAATCACTTTTGCTTAAAAATTACTGTAACTGGAACAAGTTGCCCAGGGAGTTTGTGGATGCACCTTCCCTGGGTGGGCTAAGAGCCAGGGTGGATGGAGCTTTGAGCAACCTCATCTAATGGGAGATGTCCCTGTCCATGGCTCTGCAGGTGGAACTAGATGATCTTTAAGGTCCCTTCCAATCCAAACCATTCTCTGATTCTATTCTCTGTTAAAACTACAGGAATATCCTTGTCTCTGTGTTATTTCTCATTTTTATTTCTTTCTCAATGCCTGGTCATACATTCCTGCATGCTAGTGATAAATTTAGAAATAACAGAATCTCTGACATCTTTTTTTTCTTTGTAAATACATTCCAGGAGTATAATTTTTTTACAAGTAGCCTTGTTAAGAATGCTTTTACAGTGCCTATTTTTTTTTTTTATCCCCAACATGTAAATATACCCAAAGGAATATTAGTCCTATATAAAATTATTTTGCAGCATTTTTATAATGTGCCAAGCTTTCTGTGAAGAAGATTTTACAAAATGAAAAATAAATCAAAACCACAGAACAAACTAACAAGACATTATGGATACATTCTTCAGCATAAATCTGATTGAAAGAAATCTGTTATTATAAGTGGCATGAATTTCTAGGAGTAAACATTTCCCATCTCCAAAAAGCAGTGCTAGCAAAAGCAACTGTGATCCTGCTGCCTGCAATTCCAACTTCAGATCCTTAAGAAATGTTGGTTAAAACCTAAAGATTTCAAATCTTTTTTGTCTACCTTCTGTCTCATTACCTCTTAGTGCCTATTTTCTCATAATTCAGCATGGATAGCAAAAAACTGTCTCTCAAAACTCACAACTCTAAAAACAAAGATACATGATAAGATGGGGAAAATTTGAAATGGTGCCTCAACTGTTTGGAACAAAAAGTAAATGACATAGACTAATGTGTGAAGACACAAAACTAAGGTGTATATGAATTGATGGATGAATTAAAATGTTAAAATTAGAAGAGAGGGGGGAAGAGACGGATAATCTGTCATTTTCATAATACATCAAAATTTGCTCATGATCAGAGATTTTTTAAAGATCATTTTATCACTAACTTCAGACTCCTGTTTGACTTAGCAAAAAATCTTCTAAATAGATGGAATATAGGACAAATGTCTGAACAGCCTTAAACAGGGCATTACAGTTGGATGCTACCATAATAAAACTGCAACACTTCTCTGAAGCTAAAACAGAACCTCATGGTTGTAATGCAATAAATTTCTCTAAAGATAAGTTCAATAAAAATATACTCAATTTCTACACTACAGAATCTCACAAGGCCACAAAAGCTTTATGTATTTTATTGAATTGTGCCTGAAGCACAGATTTGTAAATGATAAATTATCTGTTCCTGAAACCTAGCAAGAAGATATAATTTTATTCTCCAAAGTTGATTGTATCCCTTCCTGACCCCCTTTTTTTTTTTCCTAGGTTATAAAATGGAAGAAGGTATTGGAAGACTTTTTTGACTGTTTAAAATATTTATCTGCATATCACAAAAATGCAGATGATTTTCTAAAACTTAACAGTGCCATGAGATATTGTTACACTTCAATAGACAGTCTTTTTAATGCTGTTGTTATGATTTTAAGTATGTAAGATTATTGTGTGCAGCACTTACTGTTGGTGAAGCATGAATACAAAGACTGTTGCTGAGATAAAACCATTTAAAAAAAATAATCTAGGAAATGCTCTGTGTTCATTTTGTTTCTGATCCTAATATATCTTTTTGGTACGTCTATGGACTGTATGTATGGAGGCAAGCACCCATGCATAGAAAAACAAGGAAAGCAGTCAGGATTCCTCTACATTTTGAATAACAGCGGATAACATTCACTCAGAATAGCTGTGATAAATCTGCAAGAAATATTTGTCAGATGTTACATCTTAGATACTCAAGAAAATGAGAGGAGGAAAAAAAAAAAAAATAGAAGAAAGAAATTTGGATGCATCTTTCCAGTAAGTACAGAGTTTCTAAACCAGTGTGAATTCTGGTTTTCATAAGCACAGAAACCACTGCTGCAGCCAGAGACTGCTGCATGTCCTCTGTAATGTCACCCTGAGAGGGGCTGTATAACTTAGAAAAGCAAATCAGAATACTGGTGCCTCCCTGTGGAAACATTACTGTATTTTCACAGAAAAACATCAGACTGATCCAGCCATCCAAGGTGATGCTGCTGACTGATGTCTGGGTTGAATACAAACAAACAAATCTAAAGATAACTTTAATGGCACAAATATGAAAGGATCAAAGATAGAGGAAAGGAAGTGCATGCAACAGAAGCACACATTTAAGCTGAGAACAAGGAAATTCAAAGACAGGAAAGGGACATGATTTCCTGCTTCCAAAATTTAGACATAAGCATGGCACCTAAAAAAAGATATCAAGACAGAAATCTAGTTCACTTCTGCATCACCACAGTGAGCTTATTGGCAGTAAAGCCAGCAACAACTCCACTGTTCTGGCTGACTGCAGGGCAAACACTGTGATCCTAAAAGCATACTGAAATCTCAGCTATTACTAACGAAAAGTTCCACCAGGAAGTCCTGCTGAGAAGTTACTCCTTCCAGTTTTTCACAACCACCACCCATTATCATGGGGTTATGAAGCTTCTCGGTTCTTTCCAAGCCAAGAGGTAAAGAGTTTGGTGTGTATGGACTATGAAAAGTATATTGAATAGGTGATAAAGATGGACAGTGACCAGGCAGATTTGAAAATGTTTGTGTGTAGGAACAGAAAGGATATAAATGCAGTCAAAGTTCCTAATCCCCTGTTCTCTTTCTATCTCCAGAGTATAGCAATAGAGATCAAACCCTAATACTGTTACATTAGCTTTATTATTATCTGTCACAGAAAACCTAAATCTCTTAACCTCACATGAACTGCACTGTGCCTACCTCTGCAACTTAGATTTTCCTTACATTACCAGTAGCTATTTAGCTTTAAATAACACACACAGTTAAGTTACAATAAAGCCAATTTGCAAGCATTGTTATTCCAGTAGGCAATTGGAATATGCTTCTTACATATTTAGTGAATTTCTTACAGTAAGAAGAGTTTTTAACAAGTCCTAGGACAATATAAATTTGTCATAATCAGCAAATTGCAATGCTGTCACTGAATTTTACATAATGACTTCAGCAGAGGTAGCTACAACTATTAACTTGAGTAACTCTTCCACAGTTTAATGAACAGGAAACCTCTCATGCTATCTCTAAAAACAGTAGTTTAAGTTAGGAGCTTTCTACAGCAATCTACGATAGAATAACTGCAACTTCCCTTATTGTGAAAATCACACAAGGTACTTCATCAGAAGTATGGACAGGAGAAACCCACCACAACACAGCTGCCAACTAATCTTTGGCAAAAACATGGGAAAAAAAAGGTAGAATTACCTTTTTTCTAGCCTGAGTGTGTTGATTCCTGCTCCTCTTTCCTTAGAAACAGCACTTCAGCAAGGCAGCTTATCCCTTTGAAGCCACTGATAAGCCAACAAGTCGTTTGCTGGGTATTGGCCAGTTCTGTAACCTTCATATCCTGTCAGCTGGAGACAGGGAAAATCAGTAAATTGCTGTAAAATAAAACTTTTATCAGGACAGGGAGATATCTTACGAATTCTTCTCTGGTTTCCTTCAAAACATTTTGAAGTAACAAACTTTTTGAACAGGCGTACTAGCAATATTTACATATTGCAATGATGCCTCAGTAAAGTCAACCTCCCTTAAGACAGTAGCCAAAAATTAGCAAATTTTCAGTACCTGCCCTTCTTAATGTTTTAAAAATAACTTTAAAAGCTGTATTTAGCAGAGAGAAGGACCAACCACCACGTTTGTGGAAAACCACAAAACACCAAGTGAAAAAGTCAGAGCCTTGTGCACAGAAGATGATTGGAAAAAAAAAGAATTAACACATTTTCAGGAACATAGTGCACAGAATTACATTTAAGATAGTCTTTAAAAGAGCACTGATTTCAAATTAAACAGTAAAGCTGCTAAGATGTAAATCATCAGGAAGTCAGTGAGAACAGAATTACCAATTACCAGAGAAGTGGAATCTGAAAAGAATATTAACTCTCATTTTCATTTTTCATTTTCTACAACTGTTTTGTACTATGCAAAATATTTGTTTATTCCTCCACAACACCACAAACATTCAATTATCATAAAATGTGTTTATGCACAATTTTAATTATCTCTATATAGTTATATATAGGTACTACTTATCTATCATGTATCTATGATTTCATGAGCTTTTAGGGTTCAAACGTCCAAACTTTCTTTAAAATCTTCAAGTCCCAGTTTATTTTTTTTAAATTAATTTCATCTCCTTTAACTAGACATCAGTTTGAAATAGTTGGAAAACCAGAAGAGTCAAAATGCCTTTAATGAAACTAGAACCAGCTCTAGGGAATAAAAAATACACTAGGTTAAAGATTTTGACTGTTCCTTTGATTAATGCTTGGATTTTGGGCTCTTTTCTTTTTTACTCAGTATCTCCATAGGTCCTAGATAAATATATAAAATGTGTAGTTCATACTATACAATATCTTGATTTAATGCAATACTGTGGAAATAGAAGTGGGGGTGGGGAGGAAGTGAGTTTATCATAGGCTTGTGTGACTTCAGGAGCTATCAATTCAGTATTATCAAATTTCTAGTAATAATTGCATAAATACATAATGCTGGTTCTGAACCTTCCATTTAGTTGTCTGTTTCACACTGATATTCAGGTAGTCTTCAATATTGTCTTGCTTGGTCATGTGAAGAAACAACAATGACAAGTACAGTAGTTCAGAAATGTTACCTGTATACAATAAAAATAAAATAAAATTAAAACCTCTATGGAAACTCTATATTTAAACTTTGTATATTATGATGATATTAAGTCATCCCTTTAGGTATTTGATGCTGAATACTTAACACTAAATTTTCATCTGTTACATTGGCTAAATCCATGGTTCTTTTTTCAATTAGATTTTGTAATTTTTGTCATATAAAGAAATAGGCTGAATTTATGACAATTGTTTTGCAGTTTTTAATATATCCATAGGGCATTAATACTACTTCTACAGATCATACTTCTTTCTAATTCCACATAATGAAGCTGTTGTTGTGAATACTGTACCACTGATGGTGAATAAAACTTTTCATGTAAAACAAAGGGGGTTCTGCCCTTATATAAACTTAGGAAATCAGGATTAAAAGAAAACAAGATGTGAAACTAAGAATTTCAAGTGCATTACCAACCTGCATTTTGATAATTGCTACCAGATTTTTGAAACCTTTCAGCACCTGACTTGAGTTTTGCTAAAGCTTTTTTAGCTGTGTCTGCTAAGTAATTGGAATCCTTGCTTAAGCAGCTATCAAGCTATACATTTGCATGCATTACAAACTGAGATTCCACTTTGTCTGATCAGTATAGCATCTACCTAGTACCACACCCCTTGCTAGTGTTTCTGGAAACTTCACATGATAAGGATTCCATTTCAGTAAACTAAATTCAGGATATGTAGGAACGTAGAGAGTTTATAAGTTAGACACTGAAATAATGGCTACTAACTTATAACTAAGAAAGCTCTGCTACGGCACTCGGAGAACAAAGGAGTGATTGGTGACAGCCAACATAGCTTCACTGAGGGGAAAACCTACTTGCTTTCTTTGATAGGGTCATGGCAGCCGTGGACAAAAGGAGAGCAACTGATATCACCTACCCGAACCTGTGCAAAACTTTTGACACTATCCCACATGGCATCCTGGTATCAAAATTGGAGTGATATGGATTGGATGGATGGACCACTTGTTGGGTAAGGAACTGGCTGGATGGTCACACTCAAAGAATTGTGATCAATGGCTCAATGTCTAGTTGGACACCAGTGACACATGATGTTCCCCAGGGGTCGGTACTTGTACTGTGCTATTTAACATCTTTGTCAGCCACACGGACAGTGAGATCAAGTGCATCTTTCAGGAGGTTTGCTGATGACACCAAACTGTGTGGTGAGATCAACATGCTGGAGGGAAGGGATGCCATCCAGAGGAACTTTGACAGTCTTGAGAAGTGGGTTCATGCAAACTGCATGAAGTTCAACAAGGCCAAGTGCAAGGTCTTGCATTTTGGTCAGGGCAATCCTAAGCACAAATACAGGTTGGGTGCAAAATGGATCACAAACAGCCCAGAGAAGAACTTGGAGGTGTTGGTGGATGAGAAGCTCAGCATGAACCAGCAATGTGACCTTGTGGCCCAGAAAGCCAACTGGGATCTGGGCTGCCTCAAAAGAAGCTTGGCCAGACGGTTGAGGGAGGTGATTCTCACCTTCTGCTCTGCTCTTGTGAGACCCCACCTGGAGTACTATATACAGTTCTGGAGTATTATATACAGTTCTGGAGTCCCCAACATAAGAAGGACATAGAGCTGTTGGAGCAAGTCCAGAAGAGGGTCACAAAGATGACCCAAGGGCTGGAGCACCTATCCAGATGAGAACATCGGGGTTGTTCAGCTTGGAGAAGAGAAGATTCTGGGGGGACCTTATAGTGGCCTTCCAGTGCCTGAAAGGGGGACTACAGGAAAGCTGGGGAGGGGCTTTTTACAAGGTGAGAGGACAAGGGGTAACAGATTTGAACTGGAAGAGGGGAAATTTAGATTAGAGATTATAAAGAAATTCTTTAGCGTGAGGGTGGTGAGACACTAGCACAGGTTGCCCAGGGAGGTTGTGGAAGCCATCCCTGAAAGTATTGGCTGGTTGTATGGGGTTCTGAGCAACCTGGTCTAGTAGGAGGTATCCCTGCCCATGCAGGGGAGTTGGAACTAGATGATATTTAAGGTCCGTTCCAACCCAAACCATTCTAAGGTTCTATGATTTTATGCTAATCTTCCAAGGGAAGTGGTAGATTCCCCCACATTGGACAGTTTTAAGAGTCAGCTTGACAAGGGTACTAGGCTATCTCATTTAAACTATATTATTACCTAGAAAGGTTGGACCAGATGATCCCCGAGATCCCTTCCAACCTGGCATTCTGTGATTCTGTGTGCTCCCTCCAAATTAGTTTGTCTTACACAGTTTGTAACTTTGTGGCCTAAATGAGCCCAGAAACAACAGCAGATAAACTTAAGCTGTACAGACTGAAATTTTCCATGCTGCATGGCTACCTCAGCCTGATTTCTTTTTCCTTCAAGTTTCATTTAAAATAGTTCAGCCTACTTTTAGGGGACAAAAATACAATGCTTTATGATGTGCAGAAAGCTTTCATGCTTTGAAGTGAAGGCTTGAAATTAGGATGTGAAATGCCTGGGTGTTCAAGAATGTGCATTTTGCAATTCCTATGAAAGTCCAAGTTTAAAAAAAAAAAAAAAAAAAAGTTGCAGGGCAATAATGCCCTCTGTTTGTCCCTTCTACCAACTGAGCTGCTCAATGTGAAGCATATATCGGGACAACACATGTGCATGAGAGGCAAAAAATAGCCTAGTGCTGACCTTCCCATGGCAGAAATACGGTAATTTAAAGCTGAGGCAGCATCAAGGATGGGAGAGCAGAAGGTCCTAGGATCACTTAAAGAATCACTGACAAATGTATCAGAAAAAGGTGATTTTAATATAGATTTATGAAAGAGCGACTTAACAGAACTCCATGGCAAGGTTCACTCTATTACTTAATATGTGGAAGGTACGTGTAGGTGTTGGGATTGGTTTGGAGTGATTTACACAGGGATAGGGGTAAAGAATTAGGAAGGCCTTCCCATTGAGTCATGAGGTTCAGAGTGGATGTCTTCACTTTCTAAAGTACTTCTAAGTGGGGAGTCTGGGGGTCCCAGATGCGGTCAACAGTTTACAACTAAAGAATTTAGGCATAGGGATTTCAGCATAGTGCTTTAACACATAATTATCGGTCTGATGTGATTGAAAAAGCAGTAAATTAAGGCTGATCAACACTTTTATAATGAATCACAACATTGGACTATATGTTTTTCAAGAAATACTTAATAATTTTGGTACCTAAAGATTCTTGAACTGCACAACAAGAAGTTGCACTGATATATACCGCTGAATAACCCACAGGATCAAATTACAGTACATTAATATAATTTGTTCTTTTAGCCATATGAGAAGTAGCAGGCTACTTACTCTTTCCAATTGGATAGACCAGCTTCCTTCATGAAATACAGGTAGAAGCTTTGCGATCCCAGAGAGCTCCAAAGGGCCTCCCTTTCAGGACCAATATTTACAGGGTCTCAAGATGATTGACTTTGGTCAGAATTTTTCCATGATGGCCACGATTTGAATTAGTTCACCTTTTGGCAACTTTCAGAGTGGACTTGTGATCTGGGCAGGGGGGTCTCAGACACATTTCCCAGGCAACAACAGTTCCAAGTACAGTTAGGGAGTGCCTAATCATGCCAAATCGTTGTATTTTCACTAGAGCAAAAAGATACCCATTTGTTTCAACTCACTGCTCCAGTAGGCAAGGTCAGAAAGTGCCAGAGTTTTGTATTTACTGCACTTGCTATTGAAATAAGAAAAATGTTGGTCCCACCACCCTTATAACTAAAGCAAGAGCAATGTTGGCTGATGTTCACATTGCAACATGGCTCAGTGAATGAGGGGTATGCACCACCACAGGAGGGGTAGGATAAGTCTTCACTTGAGTGGTTCATGTAAGATCTTCTGTCCCTTTTTACAATATCAAAATCAGTGATCAGAGATTTATGTTTGTTGGTGATAGTACAAGTAAAATTCCCTTACTTCTGAGATGTTTTGACCATGCCACTACCTCCTAAAGCAGCAGCCCCGCTTTGCCTCTGCACATTGATGCTGTCATGCCTGCCCAATGAAATGGGGTAGAGAAGTGATCTACACTCAAATCTAGCCCAGTCAGATTTATTTACTTATTAATTTATGCTGACTTAACCTCCAAAGAGAAATAGCTTCTTTTAAACAGAGAGGCAGTTTATGGCAACTTAAATGTACAGGAAACTATGACCTTAGAACGGCCTTTCAAGAAAAAAAAATCACATTTTAAATGGTGTTTAACCAGGCATTCACTAGTTGTGAAATTCTGAGCTAGTCTATTAATAATGAAGTTGCTGACTGAAAATTTGAAGAAGCAAAAATGAAATAAAGATGAAACAGATTGAATCTTATTTTTATTCTTGCATCTTTGTACAGTGGAGTATTTTATGTCATTTAGAGTTTTTAGATTTAAAGGTAAAACGACCTCTTACTGTTTTAGGAAAGTTGTTGTACTGGACCAAAACCATTCGCTGAGATATTACCAAGTAAGGAGATATGGAACAGCACCTTCAAATTGTTATTCTGACATGCAGTCATATGTGCAGAAGCATTTTTCAAGAGGAGGACATTTTTTCATAGTTTACAAGAAATGTATTCATTAGTATAGGCAGAAGAGGATCCTCTGCGTAAATTAATTCCTTATAAGGTTGAATTACCATTGCAAAGGTAGAAGCAGCAATAGAGATAGTATTTCATAATTCAAGATTATAATTCAGTTTTGGCTTTCTATTTTTCATCTTAAGGGAACGAATAAGGAAATGCTGATAAGAAAATATGTAATGACAAAACTTATGCATAACAGCATATTTAATGGTTGTTTTGTAAGAGTATGAGCTAGTAAAAATTATTGAAATAACTCTCCCATATTTTTCTCACAGTGAAGATAATGTGAGTAATTTTTTTTGTTTTGGTTAGTTTTTCTTCTCCAGACAACAATTTCTCCACATCCTTATTTTGCCTTTCTAGACACAAAGAATGCAAATGCAAAACCAAAATAATTATAAATATAATGCATTACATACCATTGCATTAAAATTATAGAAAAAATAAATAATTTTATATGTGAAATTTTTTTGCAATAATTTTGAAGAAAAAAATAGCTTTCTGGTTCTTTTCAAATTGTCTGCAGGTATTATATTTGACATGTCTTCACCTATAAGATTGCAAAATACATTTACACATTAGTGACACTGTTTATATTTGCTTTGCAAATAGTTTCTGATTTTGTAGTCTAAATCCTTGTTTAATGTATTTTGTAACATAATGTATTTGGTTCTAATAATCACATTTTTTAAATGATAGGGAAATATTTTCTTATCATATAGCAGAAGACATAAGAACTCTGTGCTTTCTATGCTTACACTCTCCTTCCTTACATATCTATCTGTTCTGACAGGAACCAATCCTAATCAAACTGCTTTGGAAACTGATAAACTATCCTTCATATGGCCTTAACATAACAGAAAATCAGGCATATTCCATTTCATAAAGATGCTTTGAATTTCTGTTACCACAAAGCAGAATAAACTCAGGTGCTGACTCTTTTCAGATATTATTGCATTTATGCTAACAACTCTTCACACAAATCCTGCTTTCTGAAGTAGCATTAGTGCTAAAGTGAATCAGATGCATTAAATCAATGAGCCAGTAGTCAGAATCATAGAATTGTTTCAATTGGAAAAGGCCTTTAAGTTCAGGTCCAACTGTTAACTAGCACTGCCAAGTCCACCACTAAACCATGTCCCTAAGCACCACATCTACATGTCTTTTAAATACCCCCAGGGATCTATTTAAACTTGGTGAGGCTGGAGGCAGGCTGTAAGTGACTCCAGGGTTTTTTTTATAAGGTTATTCCTTGAGATGTATGAATAATGAGAAATAAAAATGAGCTTCCTTTTTTTTAGTTTCTGTGGTTTTGTCTAAATCAAATGAAAATAAAATATGAAAGTGTAAAACAGCCTCAATTTTAAGACATTGTGACCATCTAGCCAGCTCTTCGTGTGTCCCTGGCTTATGTCAAAACCTCAGCAACCTGCAAGGTGCTGTAGATGCACACAGAAGCTGAGTAATTACAGTTCTGTTAAATGGAATTCTGAAGAGAGTTCATCAAGAATGTTTAGAAATTAACTAATCCACAAGATAAGCTTGTGAATCTGTTTACTATCCAAACATGAATAAAAACATTAAACAGATGACAGTAAATTGCAACAACTGTTAAATACTATCATAAACACTGAAAGGAACAAGTAATGGCAGGAGCAGGGCCCAACTCCTCCTCCATCAGCTCTCCTGTGGCAGCCTAGAAAAGCAGCCACAAAAATTTCTTTCAGCAGTGTACTATTTACACAATATGGCCATTTTCTCTGCCCCATATGCTCAGACCATTAAGATGCTGTTGAGCCCTTACTCTCAGTAAAGAAGCAAGGACTAAAGAAATATCTACTACAATTCTCTCAAAGATCTCACCTCAGCTTTGCAAGGCTCAATTTTATTATCACATTCCCATTACTTTAAATCATCTCAGTATAGAGGTGCAGAGAGGTGAAAATAACATTTGAATATATTTTATCCCTCTGATTCATATCCTTTTTTAGCTCTTTTCTTGAAAGAATGACAATTGCTACAGCAGAAACATCAGTATTACTCGTGGCCAAAGCAGATTCTTCCCAAATGTTTATAAATTAGCACATTTCTATATGATAAAATGGATCACAGTTACATGTTATCCTACCACCACCCTGAGGTTTGCACCAGGATGCTACTAAATTTCCAGCAGTGCCTGCCAGCAAAGCACTGTCTCTGATCTGCCCTTCTCCTTCACACCCCAGGTGGCTACTACTGTAAGAAAAGGCCATTAGAAATTACTGAAGCACCAAGGAAAATAAAAAAATCACTGAGTTGTCTGCAGGTGGTAAGGTGGTTGTTTTGGGTTGTTTTGGGGTTTTTTTGAGAGCAGGGTTGCGGTGCTGCAGGAGGCACCTCTATGAGAAGAGCATCAGAGGTTGAAATGCAAACTACTTTTCTGCCTCCTGTGATATCTTTTAAAACACTTGTACATTCAAAGTTGGTATGTTAAGGACATCTAAGAAACCAGAAAACCTAGTTATGACCAATTCCGCAGATTTACAAATTTCCACAGAGACCCACCCTAAGCTATGAAACAACATATCTCATTCTCAAAACACCTCGGCTCAGCTCTTTCATAAAACCTAATTTGCTACCTTTAACATGCTGCTGCTTTCTCACACTTTCTGTCAGATGGATCACTTTTCTTCTTTTTTAAAACAGCTAATTACTTTGTTATATCCTACAGGTATATTGTTAACTCTTCTCAGTCTGAGCAAAAGCGCTCACAGGAAATATTACTGATAAAAGTCCCATATTTGGAGTAATAGTGTTGTTTAAACAGAAGATACAAACCGTTCTTTTCCCTTAAATTTCAAGTAACGAATCAACCAGTTCCCTCTCCCAGTGTTGCTCAGAGACATCAGTGGCTCTCAATTTAGGGTGGTGGCAGCAATTGAGGCACAGCTGAGAACAGTTCACAACTCGGCCTCAGCTGCATCTACTGTTGTCCCTGGGCATTGCCTCACCCCTTGAGTTCTGCTGTTGGTCCTGAATCAGCCAGGGCTCTTTCTTGTGGAACTGTTGGACTGTAAAAGACCTGAGAACAGCCATACTGCTATTGGTCTTAAAAAACAAACCAAAAGGGAAAAATAAAACAAAAACAACCCCAATACCTACAACCCTAAGCACACTGCTCTAGAAGTGATGTTATTTGGTGCTTGGACTATTCTTTACTCAAGTACATGTACACCAGTGGTGTTCCCCTTCAGACAGAAAGGAGGAAAACAGCTCTGTTTTCTCAGAGGAATTCTTCCTAAGATTGATAGACTGCTTCAGCCCAGGGTAAATGGATTTTTGCTGTGGAACTGTTAATTCATTTCAAGTTAGACTAAGGGATATAAGTAAAAAAATTGCCAGCAACACTGATAAAAACATCAAAAGAAAACCTGTAAGTCATAAGCACAAAACAGAATCAGACCTTATGTTGTATAATGGAGCTAAAGGTATTAAAAAGTGCAGGGGAGGGGAGTGAAGGAAAAGGGGGAAGTGTTAATGATAATTAATCTCTTTTCTTACATTGGCTGTATGAAAGAAGAGCTCACATTATGTATTTTGTGATTAAAAGCTTTACCACTAGATGAAAATACAGAAAAAGAGGTCAAATAAGTGCAAGAGGAGAGCTGAAAGTTAAATGACTTTTGAAGAGTAAAAATTTTTAATAAGCCTTGGACTAGTAAATGGAACATAGAATTCTTTGTCCCAGTTGTATGTCTGAGATTATGATATCATAATCTTCCTTTTTTCTGTTCATAATTTCCCCCTTTTCTCTTAATAATAAAAAAATTATAGAAAACACCTTATATAAAAATCACTGCAATTCACCCAATGGGACATGAGAATTGCCCCAGGTAGAGAAAGAAGCTGAACTGGGTCTCTTACAGTCATGCACAAAGATATTAAGTGTGGCTATTGTATGAGCAGAGAAAGCTGTAAAAGACACTCCTCTTTCTCTCTTAAATGACCTGTATCCTCTAGTAATGACTACTGCATTAAGATCCATGAGGCAGAAAGTGGCAAGGGAAGACAATCTTTTCCTGGATAGCAAATCTTTTTAAGCATGAATTAGAATACTGTGTCCTATAAAAAATAAAGCCTTTTTACGCATTAACCAAAGCAGTCTTCTATGTGCTTGTGGAAATTTAAAAAGTGTGACAGTATTAGAAGACTGAGGCTGAAGCCATTTGAAAATGTTGCCATTCAGGATTGTAGCAGAATACTCAGTCTCTCAACATGCATGCGTCATTTTCCCTCTATGATTCTATTGCTTTTTGTCTCTCAATTTTACAGGGCAAGGCCTGGAGTGGAACAATTACCATGGGAAAGGAAAGGGCCTAGCAAGCTCTGAGCTAGTAACAACCTTGAAATGTACAAACAGAGGACCAACTTGATGTTCATAACACCAGCTCTTCTCTAGTGTTGAAGAACATGAAGCCCAGCCACAACTGGGCCAAAAATGGAGATAAAATAAGAATTAACTGATAAAGAAAAAATTTTGCTTGGTGAGAAAAGAGCCTTACTGGGTTTTTTTCCCACTGTTTTCCTCTTTTTCTCCAATTAGAGATTTTGGAAGTACAGCTAAAAGTAGTTACATTACAGCAGTCAATCCATTTTATTGTATAAAAGCTTGGTCTCATCTTGGATCAGAGGGACACTTTTCAGAAGTTGTTCTGGACCTCCTTCTCTTCAGTGGATATGCTTGCCAGAGAAATTATTTCTCAAGAATTAAGGCCAGGACAAAGTGACATCCAGCTGTGGCTGTGGGAGGGCGAGAGATATTAACTCCCTTATTGTCTTTATTAGTTTATAAAATATTAAGTAATCTTTAATTGGTATGTTCTAAATGTAATATTAAAGGATCCTTTTAAGGTCAGTAATTAATGTTCCAGATCTAGTATATAACTTAGGAAAAAGTAAGTTGCCAACATCTTAATATTTAAGCTTGATTGATTTGACTACTAGTAGTACATTTTATTTTTAAGATACCTTTTGCATTCTAACATCAACATTCTGTTCCATTCTCTCAATTTCTCCACAATTTGACTGTGCTTGTGCCTGTTACTTTAAAACAGTTAAGACCTTGGTGCTGTTTGCAATAAATCTCGTTTTGTGCATATACATGTCATCTGCTAGCTAGCCCCATTCTGGAGAAGGAAATTTTTAATATTATTTTTTTGTCTCTGACTTTAATGGGCTTGAAATACATGATGTGCTTTAAGTGTATAGAGTCTAGCCTCCAAGTCGTGGTCTAGAGGTCTTCCAAACTTTTAGAGGTTAGTATTTGTATCAAATTTTTATTCTAAATTTTGTTACCTGAGTCCCAGGAAATCTTCTCATGAAGCAATTACAGAAGTGAGAACCAAAGTCCTACTTTCAAAGAGTATGTAGCTTTGTTCTACTGGCAAATACATGCTTTGTCACTGGAAAAGGACCAGGAGGGAAAGGCATTTAGTTACTATATTACTGCTTTCAGATTAATTCCTACACCACATCTGTGTTGTGAAAGGAACTACTGTTTGAAGACCTCTACCTTTCTGCTTATTCAGTTGCATACTCATTATACTGTGAATATGTCTCTGTCACACTATGTCTGGAGAAAATATCAACTCATGACTTGGAATCACTCTCCCTAGAAGCAGCATGGTTGATGCCAGACTCAGTAATCTCCAAACAGAAGAGACATGTCTTTGATCTCATTTTTAAAATCAGTTTAATTAATGATCCTCTACATCCATTATGAAGCACCAGATAAACCAGAATAATTTAATCAGTGAGTAAAAGTATGTCTCTCAAAAAATGGAAAAGCAAGTAGTGAGAGTAAACAAGGTCATGTTTCTTCAGTTATACTTGGTTATGACAGAAGGCTATTTCCCCTGACTGCTTTAGGGATTTTTCTTATGCTTATCTACATAGTAATCCTTGGTTCTGGATGGGGAAGGACTCTGGAGAAAACTGAAAGTGCCCAAGTAAGAAAAACAGTCAATTCTTCATATGTAAGTGTGAGGATGTTGGGAGTGGGAAAGGTGATTTCATGGCATGTATTCTTTTTTGGTAATGCAAAGTTTGGGACATTTAATAGACAATCCTGAGACTTGCAGAATGCCTTAGGATGGTATAAGAGCTCTGGACCAAGGAATAACAAAAACCTTGCCTTAATGAAATGCAAAAAACCCCCCATGTTATGCAACTTCCAGCTATATTATAAAAAACCAAAACAGAACACTAAGTATTGCCATTCAAAACCAACTAGACATACTAAAATAAACAGAACTAGATTGCCTCTTCTAGGACAAGGACTCTACAGCTGGATCACTACTCTGAATTCGGATGAAATAAAAAAAGTAGTTATTAACAACTTGTAAGTAAAAAATGCAGAGAAACTTTTCAAATTAACAATCCCTTTTATTAGTAATAAGCTTCAAGAGAGATCACTATTCTTCATGTCTCTGCAGAGTGGACCCAATCTCTTCACTTTACAGTTTGTTAATAATCTCCAATTTTCTGCCAAGATTAGTTAATTTCTGTCATGTTTTAGGTTTAATTTTTCTCAAGAGTTCTCTGATGAACAAAGTTTGGAAAGAAAGCTGCTGCCAGTTACATTTTAGAACACTGTTTTGGTGGAGACATTTATGTTCTGAGCATTGCAGTCAAATCTGTCTAAGAACTGACAGGCCAAGGTCAAACCACAGTAATCTTTGGAAGTAAATCATGAATATTTTCAAGTATTCTGGTGGGAAACAAACTTTTCCAGCTGAAGGACCATGGAGATACAGTGCATAGAGGAATGTACATAAACACTTTTATATATAAGTGTAAAAATATATGTTTGTATAAATACATAGGCATTAGGAGCTGGAAAAAAGCTGGAGCTTTTTTGAATCCTAGTTCAGGGAATCCTTGCTGAAGTAAAGGCTTTATACTATTATGACCTAATTTCTATAAGAAGTAGAGAAAATGTGTTTGGGGTGTAGCTTTCAGGGAACTGCTCGTGTTTTCAAAATTCAGGAAAGAGTACAACTCCTGGTACAGAGAGAAGTAAAAGTTACAAATAGTGAGATACATAGATTTGAAAGATCACAGTTTATAGCACTTGAAGTGATTGATGAATCATAAGTGCTGTGGGTTAAGTGCAGATATGAATGAAATGCTCAGAACTTAAAGATCCTGAATGTCTGTACAGTAGTTGAACACAAGGGATAACAACAAATCAATGGATGACAGTTCTGTCCCTCCAGTCCCTGATTCTTTGGGGAATTACATTAACCTATTATTGATAATTTTACTGTCTTCCCAGAAGAACCACGAAAGACAATGCAGCTTATTAATGAGACTAGCAAAAATAAATGCATGGGAGATGAGCCTTGATCCATCCATTCTTGCCCAGAGCTACACTTCTATACAATCTATTAGTCTCCTTGCAAACTATTGTGTTTGACTGCTGTTGTCCTGAGGATGAATGTGATGATTAAGGCCCCAAACTTCTGTTACCAGCTGTAAAGTTCCTCTTAACTCTCAAAAGTAATGGTATCATTTTCATAACACAGGCTGGTCAATTTAAATATCCAGATGGAAACAATACCCACAATTTTTCTGTTTCCCCCTATAACCAACACAACAGATACCAGCTAGGGGAGAGGAGAAAACAACAAGAAAATATCCTGGCAGTTAGTCAAATCTAGAAGGAGACAAAATAATGTCTAGACAGCTTTAAAAGAGAGAGGCACATGAGATATCTTCTTGTTACAGGAAATATGCATTCACAAGGGTTAAATGCACACAAAGTAATGTAGAGGTTTTCACCTGACAACTGAACATGTTCCTCCCTTTTTACCATGCCTGTATGTAAAACAAACATTAATCAAGATTCAGCAGGGAAACATGCTTTGTAAAATTCTCAATGCGTATTTGAAGAAATAGTCAGAGCTATTCATGTGGATATTAAAATCAGCAATGCACTTGTGTATCTAGATTGTAATGATACTCAAGGGCTTTGCATGTTATGCAGGTCTTCAGCAGTAATTCACCTACCATGACTGTTGAGGATCTTGTGACTGAAAAGTTACTAGACATGTAGTTACAGTCAAGGACCACAGCAGTATTACAGAGCTATGCTTGTCCTTTTATTGTTCTGTTGTTCTCAAACTAGACAACCCTAGAAACAATGGTCTTTAAAGAGCTCTCACTTCTGGCATGTGGTTTCACAGTTCTCTGCAATTTCACAGTTTTCACAGTTTCTTTTAACATTGGCAGAGTTACAGCTTTTTTAAAAGGTAGATTTAACACATATAGTCAAATTTAATATTTGTCTCAGAGTGTTACAAAGCCTTGGTCTGTCTTTGCATGAAAGGATTAGTAATGGGCTGAGTGGTGATAGAACCCATTCCTCTAAATAGAAGCACACTGATATGAGCCGCCAGTGTGTGCTCGCAGCCCAGAGAGCCAACTGCATCCTGGGCTGCATCAAAAGAAGTGTGGCCAGCAGGGCCAGGGAGGGGATTCTGCCCCTCTACTCTGCTCTGGTGACACCCCACCTTGAGTACTGTGTATAGTTCTGGTGTCCTCAGCACAAGAAAGATACAGAACTGTTGGAGAGGGTCCAGAAAAGGGCCACCAAGATGATCAAAGGGCTGGAGCACCTCTGCTATGAAGACAGGTTGAGAGAGTTGGGGCTGTTCAGCCTAGAGAAGAGAAGGCTCCAAGTAGACCTTATAGCAGCCTTCCAGTACTTGAAAGGGGCCTACAGAAAAATCAGGGAGGGGCTTTTTATCAGAGAAGATAGTGATAGGACAAGGGGTAATGGTTTTAAACCGAGAGAGGGGAGATTCAGGTTAGATACTAGGAAGAAATTCTTCACTCTAAGAGTGGTGAGGAACTGGAATGGGTTGCCCAGGGAAGTTGCTGATGCCCCATCTCTGGAGTTTTTTAAGGCCAGGTTGAATGAGGCTTTGTGCAACCTGATCTAGTGGTTGGGTTCCCTGCTTATGGCAGGGGGCTTGGAACTTGGTGATCTTTAACGTCCCTTCCAACCGTAACGATTCTATGAAAAGGAGGCATTTAAGAGTGATGCTGTCTGACAAGGAAGATGAAACCACAGTTTGGCAATAATGTTTCTATGTTTGCAACTACTGGAATTATTCTATTTACATACAAAATGCAGCCCAAGAAGGGAAACCAGAAAATATGGTTTACAGTTTGTTTGGTTTTGTATTCACATAACAGCAATGGTGAATGCAGTAACAGTATGTGGAGAAAAAATTGGATAAATGACACATTTTGAGATCCAAGTTTGAACACCTTTTTAGAAAAAAATTTAAATATTGTTTCAGAAAATACATAACATACAGATAGCAAAAGGAGTAACTTAATTGTTGTTATGTGAACATATCTTGAAATTCCCCAATTTTTGTATTTCTAATTAAGGCAAGCCTTCTTCTTTAGGTATTAGGGCTGCAGAATCAAATATATTCCTATTGTATTATTTCCTAGGGAACATGTAATTTGCTTTTAAATTTCAACGTGTATTCTTATTTGAAGGAAGAGGAAAATGAAAGTGATATACACCTGGTTTTTAAAATGAAAAAAGGGGCCCCTAGACCATACACTACTGAAAGATTTGCAGGTTATATTATTTTTCCTCTACACTCCCCAACACTAAGGAAAGGGTAAAGAAATTTAAGTTGTAGTGTTTCCCCTCCTTTCCTTTGATGCTCAAGCTAATACATTTTTTTTTAAATGGGAGGCTGGATGAAAATAACAAGCCAAAAAAAAAACAACAAACAAAAACCCAATGTAGAAATAGCAGGAAAGAGAATACCACATACCTGTTTTGTTTTGTTTTGTTTTTTTCCCTTTACAAACTACTGAATAAAAAAAATAGTCATCCTGCTGAGCTCCCTGGCTCTACTGTAACTGAAAAGTATACTCTTTTGGTGTTAATCTTCAATTTATGGTACAACTTCAAATATTAGAAATAACTGATGCAGTACTTGCATAGAGAAAGCAACCTTCTAAGAAAAACTAACAAAGACAACATGTCCAGCATAAGAAAAGAAAAAAAAAAAGGCAAGGAATAACCAAGGGTAAGATTTTCTCAAATATTGTAGCACATCATTATTGCACACAACATGAAATAGGTTAGTGCAGGTCAACAGAATGCTATAAAAATTGATTACAGATCATCAATAATGCAGTTGCATCAGAGTTTTCTGTATATAATTCCTTATAGACCGTTTTTTAACCAATGTCCGAGGGAGCACACTAAGTTTTGTCTCCTCTTAGCTTCTTCCTCTAGTAAGTAGTAGCATCAATAATTAAAAGGCCGATTTTGGCATGAATGACATCACACTTTAGGATTCTTACTTCTGCCTGACCCCCACAGGCTGCTTAGTGAGCCCTGTATAGTATTTTCTTTTTCTTTTCAGTGACTGAGCAGTAAGCAACCTTGCAGAGATTCTGCTTAAACCGAATTTTCTTCCACGATTTTTTTCTTTATGGACTTCCCAGGGAAGTAATAGGTGAATTGCATCCAGATATGCAATAGAGATGGCAATTATGAATGACTGTTTGAATAGCTGAGATACTAAAATGGGTCAGGTAAGAGGGCATAGACTTTGTCAAGTCTTCTAAGAGGGAAATAGGTAAGGAAGTCACAGGTCTTTAACTTGTGCAGGCCAGATCAAAACAAAGTATGAGTAAGAATATCTCCTTGAAAAGGAGTTTGATGTCACCTCATGGATACAACCTTAATGTGGCCACTGGAATCACTATTTGGTCTACCTTTTTATGCAAAACCAGCAGCACTATTTAAATCCAATTTTGCTGTATTGGTTAGTGGTGCCTTAATATTTAAAGATATCTG
Source organism: Chaetura pelagica (assembly GCF_000747805.2). Taxonomy (NCBI): domain Eukaryota; kingdom Metazoa; phylum Chordata; class Aves; order Apodiformes; family Apodidae; genus Chaetura; species Chaetura pelagica. The sequence goes on along the minus strand of NW_009951982.1, from coordinate 518,079 downwards.
CCTTATTCACAGTCTCAGGATGCTATCATCTTATTTTACGTGGGCACACTGTAAACTATGTGAATATCACTTGTTCTCAGTTTAGCTGTTACAGTTTATGTTACATGCTGTCAGATGCCTTCCAGATTTTGAATATACACTGTCTACCATGCCAACTGTTAGGTCTGTGATACTTCGAAAGAAGCTAAGATTTCTTACAACTGCTTCAGCCTCTAGCCTCAGCACCAAACCTCAATATGCAGATTTGGAATGCCTAGACATCTATATCCAGGATTTTTTTATTTGTCCTATATGATGAAAAACTCTGGTCTTATCATATCTTGAGGGAAAATAATACCAACTTATAAAAAATCTCCTATATTGCATGCCAGAATCTCACCATGTAACTGAATGCGACTGATCTTCAGCCAAGGCCTGAATAGCAGGGAGAAGTGCCTGCAGACACGTTTCACGTTTTCTGTTAGTAAAGCAGTTCACTCAGAACAATTTCTTTTCTCTCTGTGTGTGTTAAAACATTCTAAAGTTGTGGGGGAAAAGAAAGTAATCTGATGTTTACATTAATTACAAAGAAAACACTTTGATCGAGACTGCAGTACAGGTCTGCCTACCCACCTCATTATAATCGCAGGTTTACCCTAAATTAACCATAGTTTGCTATGGTGTTTTCTTGCCAGTAAGTTAACTGGTACTACTCTGGAGAAGCAGAATCTCGTCTCTATAGGCAAGTTGTTTGTTCATCAGGGACAAAGCCAAGACCTCCACACTGGACACTTAAAGTTTCAGTTCACTTCTAATTTTTGCACTAAAATTTTACAATTGCTCCCACTCTCTCATTCAGCACAGCTGCTGCCACATGCATCTTTTATTCAGAGCACACAGGATAAATACAGACCCCGGTATTTAATGGGCATATATCTCTCACTGGTGATGTCTGTGTCTAGAAATTGGAACCAAGGTCTTTAAATTCAAGAAGATCCTCCTATGCTATTATATTCCAAACCTTACTTATTTCCTGTTAGCAGCTTACATTTGAATGTTTCTGACAGCAGCTCTCTTTTGTGAAGCCAGAAGTTCAGCTAAAGCAGTATTTCTGAGGGTCTATACTTAGTGATTTCTGCAGAATTACAAATAATTTCGTTTTTTTTTGCTCTTAAGCATAGATTCTTTGATGAGACCATTTGGGTGTGCTGGAGTGAGTGATTTCTGGTAGACAGAAAACAAGCAAAGCCATCCTGTCTATCACCACTGTGCTTCTGAAACAAGACAAAAGCTAATGAGATGCTATCCATTTGCTGTAATTATACAGTCCTTATTATTCTCTCTGCTGCTACATACAAGGAAAGGAAACTAGAGAGGGAAGTCTGCTCTGATCCTGCAAACAGAATTTTCCTGAGCTTGGTCTGTTTGTTGTGAATTAAACTCATATCATAAAATTAAAACAGTATTTTTTTCCTTGACATCCCCACTAGGAATTACGTGACAATTACCTTTCTGCCAAGTGCCAGTAGACACCTCACTGTTAGCATCCCAAAGGAAAACTTGTGCCTACACACCTAAGGTGAACAAACTCATGCTACAGCAGGTAGGAAAGACAATCCTACCGGCATCCCTTTCTCTATGAAACAGGAGGAAAGCTCACTTTGGAAGCTCTGCTGAGCTAGGCAGTGACAGCACAGCAAATGGCTAACACAGCCATAAAGTTTCCATAGCAGGTACTTGCATGTGCACGCTTTCATGACTGCAACTCTGTGCTCTGGAGTGATACAAACTAATGGGATAACTTTATTTGGAAAAAGGTTGTATTACTGCATAGCCCCTTTGTGGCTCAAAGATCAGAAGATAGTAATTTAAAAGGCATGCCACATACATCATGTTTGGATAGTGGCCAGCAGAATGAGAACAGTATAGTGACAGGCTTCAGTATTTCAGAATAATGAATGGCATAAATTCCCCCAGAAGAAATTTAAAATCATAAAAATAAAAACTATTCATTTCAGAAAATTACATTACTGGTCATATCTTAATAAAAACATATAATGAATGATAAATTGTGCTATAAATGAGTTTCAGATCACCTTAAGATTAATAAGGTAAAATACATGTTATGCTATGCTATATTTAGTAGGATCAGTACCACATAAATATCTGGGTGGCTTTTTTATGAAACAGTAGCATGAGCTGACCAGAGTATTATGTCATACTTGAATAAATAGTTTACAATTCCTTATATTTCATATCAAACATTTAATAGCCTGTGAATAGTAATATTTGGATTCAGCTAGAAAAGACTTTCAGAAAGAAAATATCAGCTTCTACTGAATGGTTCTGAGATACCTTATATAGACTGGGGGAAAAGGAAAAGTGTCATATTTTCTGTACATAATCAATCCCTCATCCTCTTCTTAAATAATTTGAAAAAAAGGGAGGTTTTGAATGTGCAAATGCCAGCCAGCTGTTTGATTCACCTGCAAATAATAAAGAGCACGTTGTCTGTTTTCTATTGTGCTTTTTGAAAAGTCCTACTTTGCCCTTTAAAATAGAAGGAACAAACAAGATCATGACACAATACTGGTTATTTGGGAACCAATGTAACGTACCTCCAACATCAAAAAGAAACAAAAGGAGGAAATGGAAAAGAGATTTATCCAAAATTTGGAAAAGGTCAAATGCAGAAAAGGAATAAAAAATGTACAGTCGTGTTATGGGAACTTTACCTCAAACTGAAGTAATTTGTTTTCTTTCTCTTGAAAGTGTAAGATGAATCAAATCTCGGAGGTTCTTTCTTCTGGAAGCTAGAGGTATCACAAGGAGTTCCTGCAACAAACGAATGTGTTGTGATACCAAAGCAAACTGATATATGACCACACCAGAAATCTCATTGAATATTACAAGCATGAACAATTCCTCCCCAACACTCACCCCTGACCAGTGAATGTGGGTTGCTGACAATAAGCTACACAACTCTTCTCTTTTCTGTCAAGTGGTGTGAAATGCTTCAGGTTATACACAGCACATGCTTTTCACTTATGTGAAGACAGAAAAAAGAAAAAGAAATCCCTTTGTCCTGCCTGCCCAAAAACTGGCTCAACCTGCAACATGTACAAGGAAATCTGAGGAGTTTATAGCTAATGGTTTCTATTTTGTGTTGTCAATGTATTGCTGTTCTAAGCAACATACATCTTCTGTGGTTTTTTTCCAATAACTACACAGGTCAAACAATAAAACAGAGCATCATTGCATTCAATGCGTCCTAGACACATTGCAAAGATACTCTCCAGGTTAAGAGGCTAACTCAAATAAGAGACAAGCAGATGAACAGAAATTAACACTGAAACTGAACAAGAAAGGGAAGAAGGATCCACGTTTTCTTAGTGTGTCAACACTGAATAGGTTCAGAATCATACAACATAAAATCTTTTTAATGTCCTTCTTTGCCAATTACTCTCCTTCTCTTTTCCCAAGAAAAGACCCTTAGCCTAGAGCAATACAGTAATTTTTAATGTTCTGCAGAAAGGTTGGCTTAGCTAACCCCAATAAACAATGAAGCAAATAAAGTACTTATAATGGCAACATTAAGAATAACCTACTGAAGGGCATTTTAATCTATAAACCCACAACAATTAATTGCAGGATGTTTCCTCAAAGGACAAAACCCGAGATTTTTTTTTAGCTACTGACACTACTCATGTAGAGCTATTGTTACAGTGTTCCTGAACACATTCCCACATTCTTGTTATTTTCCTCTGTAACTGGAAATCAGAAAACATAAACTTCTGTCTATATCTCTACACCAAGGTAAACATCTAGAAGAGGTGTTTTGACTGAATGCCACCTGTAATTGACTAAACCATAAACCTCAGCAATGTGATTGAGAACAGAAATTTTGCTACAATAGAAGTGGATCTCAATCTTAGTAGTGTGAACAGGAGCTGGTATTATAATGAATCATGGCAGTAATCTGGGCAGTTTAAGAGTAATATGCTTTGCAGGTTTTGGATCATTTAATGAAGCCTATCATGTCTTTTCTATATTTGAAATTGAGGGAGAATTCTTTTTTTCTTCCAACAATGAAATATCTTATAGGATCACTAGTAGGTCCCCACAAAGACAGGTTGTCCTACTAGCATGACTGTGAACTTTCTGTGTTGAGTTTGAGTGCAGTGCTATGGTATTGTTTATGCGTAATACATCGCCTTTGTTTAGTTTTGTTTTTTGTTATTACTGGGATGCTGAAGATACAAGTTGGCAAAGGACAGAGAAAGTCACATGTACAGCATAGTGGTTGCCCATCTCAAAATTCCTGTAATCTTTGTCAGTTTGAAAGTATGACTTGGCAGTGCACTACACAGCCCTGTGAACATACAAGGCAATGAACACTCACTGGGAAGAATGCTTTTACCAGCTCAAATCCAATGTAAAATATAGTCCAGCCTTCCCACTTTTAGAATGTTAGTCTTTTTCTTGTAATTGCATCCTAGAAATTACAGTGCAGAAGATATGATTTCTTATGGAAGTTGTGGAGGAGATGAATGGCAGAAGAAAAATGTTCTTGTTTACTACAGTAGTCTGTGTTTGATACACTTTAAAACAGCATAGTTACTTGACGTTTATTTCTACTTGTGTCCAGTGTAGGCCCTCTAATGGTCAATTCTCCCATTTCATTAACCCATACCCAACTACATTGGTTTTGCCTCAGATCACTAACCTATACTAATTGCTGCAAGGCTTTTTCTTTTCTTTTTCTTTTTTTCTTTTGTTTTCCTCTCCCCTCCTCCCATCAACCCACATTTTATTTCTTTTGTCACAAGTTGTAAAAATCAGGTTTGTCACAAAGATTTCCTTTACTCATGCAGCACAAACAGCAACAAGTTTAAAAATGGGTCCAAAGAAATTCAAGCCTCAGCGTCCCCTTCTGCAAATTTTATCCCATTGCTATAATTTCCAGCCCAGAATTTCCTTCTAGTTATTTTCTCTCACTATTCCCTCTTGTATCTATCAAGAAACATGCACTGGGAGTTCCTCATTTACTACATAAGGATGTTTACCAGTCTGCACATCCACATTTTGTAATGACAATGCAACCTCTCATTAGGCTGTGAGATAGTGCTAAAAGTATCAATGGGGGTCAAATGGACTACTGACTGAACTTTGTGTTATTGTCAGTTAACTGATGAACTGAGTCTACTACAGGATAATTCCAACAGGCTTTGACGACTTCTAACTTCAGTAGTTAGTTTCCTAGGAGCTATAAAATACCTCGATACAGTGCCATTTCTAAAACCAGAATAAGAAAGGAAATCCTAGCACATGGAATAACAGAAGGTTGTGTTATTTCTGACCTCTACAATGGACAGCAATAACATAGAACATAAGATTGTAAAGGAGGAAGCTTATTTACTGTTGTCATTCTGTTGCCACAGCTTGTTATAACTACAATGTGTCTCCCTGCCTTCAGAGCCACACAGATTTCCAGGTGTCTTCTGTGGCACAGAAAGGATGTAATGAAAGATTTGACAAAGATTTCTCAAGGTAGGTCTCCAAAAGGCATGTAGCTGACTTACAAATGTATACCTGTTGATGTCATTGCGGTTTTTTTGAAAAATCCAGTTTGAAACGTGTTTCACTTTTTAATGTGATTAAATTAACAGGTGTGTCCTGTCATCTATGTCAGAAGTCAAACTCCACAGATGCTTTTGTGTATATATATATATATATACACACACACACGCGTACATATTCTTACGAGCAAAGTAGTATCAGTTTGGGAAGGTTTGAAAGTTAGGCAGAGATTGCAGTTCACTTCTCAAGCCAATACATAAGTGGTCCTAAGATTTATGCCTTACAATAGCACTTCTTCTATTAGATTTTTTTTTTTTCAATTTTTGTCTTTAGTTTAAGAGTATTGTGAAATTTATTTCTACTTTGAATCATTAAGGCCATGAACTTTAGTAGTTCCATCACAGTTCTCCAGCATAGCTCTAAGGAATTGTAATTTGCTTTGGAAATTACGGATCCTAGAATGTTATACTTATTTATAATTTAATCTTGTTAACAGGTAAATTTTTCAAATTAAAACACTGTTTTAATGAGGATAGAAATGTCTTCTGTTGTGAAATCTGCTATGCAAAAATGCTGCTGAGCTTCTGAACATAAAAAATGTATGCATTAATCACCTGAAAGTGACACTCTCATAATCTAGTTTTGCAGTTTTAGTAATATAATTTCCTTGTGAGTATATTTTCTAGTCACTATTTATGTTTCCATTTAATATTACCCTGAAAAAGCGTTGACCATTTAGTCCAAAGTCATGACTCACTTTACAAAAATTTATATTTGAGCCCCTTTCCTCCTTTTTAATATCTCATGGTTAGTGCACACAAGCTTTCATAGCATTAGTGAAGCCATTGGGTAATTTTCAGCATGCAAGGGTATGTAATTTGTATATATAAACATACTTCTTAGCCTTGAAAAAACAATTTAGACTTGTCCCAAAATGTATCCACTGAAAGGATATTTTTCATGTTCTTTAGATTGGGAATACAGTATAGTGGTTGTATAAAAGTGCTTCTGTTTGTGTCTTAGACAGCACAATCTAGGCCATATTGCATAGTATATTCGGGGACTGGAGCTGCCATAACTCCCGTCAGCAGGGGATTCAAATCTCAGCTAATACCACTGATCAAAGGATGCATGTACTCGGACTGTTCTGCTGACCTCCAGCCCACCTCCATCCTCACATCCTGATCCAAATATTTGTGCAAACAAACCGCAAATCACACCAGGCAAGATTAAAGCCAATCTAGGCAAAAATAACAAAAGCAACCTAAAACCAGTTTGAAGTACCACTATAACTACAAATAGTTCAAAATCAACTGGGAAGCACCACTGACTTCAATTGTCCACAAAACTGCAACGAGAAGAAATAAGTGGAAAGGTAATTGCATACTTGAGCTTTCTCCTTTTTTTACTTTCATCAGCTGGAGCTTCTCCTACATATATGGTGCTATGCCTCAGAATTTCCTGTATTTGAGACTTGAAGTTGATAACTTCTCAACTTGCAACAGTTCTATCTAAAGTAGATTACCTTTCAGCAGTCTTCTACTTTAGAATTTATTTTGCATTTGTCTCATTAATTCAAACAATTTAAAATAAGTGTAAAATTTTGCCTCAGGTATAATATTCACTGAAGTCACTAGGTCTTTTCTGTGATTAAGCTAAGTAGCTCAGAATCTGATCTATTCTGAAGTTCATACTAAGGACATAAATCACCACTGAAAGACAATAGTAATCTAGGCAAGGATCTAACAGTGCAATGAAAATGAATTCACAGTAAAAAGGAACAAATGCATTTTGTTGTCATGTTCTAGGACTAGGTTTTGAATAAACAGGTTTCACTTAATATCTGAGTCTAAGTGAAGAATGCCATCAATGAACTTCAATTACAAAAAAACCTCTGCTTTGTATCAAAATTGGAGTTGGAACTAGATGATCTATAAGGTCCCTTCCAACTCAAACCATTCTATGGTTATATCATCTCTGAAGACGCAAAACATGCTGGGGTTTCACTAGGTGCCAGTCCTTCTCTGTTGCTGATGGGAGACATTTTTCTGCATGAATACCACAGAACAACAAAGCACTTTCCCCCTCAAGTTATAAGAGTGAGAATGTGTGTATAGATGTATATGTGCAGTGTTCTGATGGAGAAGGTGAACTTGGAATTGTAGAGCCTCAGCTGAAAAAAAAAAGTATGAGCTAATAAAACCAAAAAGATTAGGGATAACACTCAATAATTTCCTGAATAACTTAGTAGTTGGGATAAGAGAGGAATAAAAGGAGGAAGAAAAGCAGTCTGCTCAGAGTTTAGGATAAATGCTGCATTAAGAATAATCCAGAAGCAATACCAAAGAATCAGCAGCGGTACTGATGTTGGAAACGGCATATAAAATTTTTCACATATATATCTGGTAAGAGGGCAAAGGGGGAGATCACATTAAAAAGTGGGATTGACCTGGGATTTTTGCCCGATGTAGCATAGGTCAGATCAGATTTAATTGTATGTCTGCTCCCACTGTCAATGTCTGTGCGGTTCAGAAATCAGCCCTGTAAGCAAAAATTGTTCATTGCACTGAGAGCAGGAGGTCAAAGAGAAGGAATCTACTTCCTGTAGTATGCCACATCATCTTCATCTGAATTGTAATTCAGATCCAGGTAACTGGAGAAATTCTCATTTGGAACAACTACAGCTTGGATAGAGTGAGAGAGTATCAAAAGTCATAAGCTAAACTGAAGGTAGAAAAACTCATGTACACATGGGAGGGCAAACAAACTCCAGCTTACTCTTTGTGGTCAGAGACTAAGACTGTGGGGTCTGTGGCTTAAGAAGAGGTACCAAATAACTTAGAAGGAAAACAGTTAAGTGAGAGCCTCTTATCCCTTGTCCCTGTTGCTGTTTTTCTGCAATGCTGGTGTCCTATGGATCCTAGCATTGGACCCTTACAAAAATTCAAGAGCTCAGCAGTAAATCTTTATAATAAAAACCCAAGAAAAAAATGTATAATAATTACTACTACTCTTCTGACCTGAATTGCTGCTAGACCAGCTGTTGACAAACAACCCTTGAGATTTAACCAGACTTTCTAGAGCTCACTGAGCAAAGAAGCCAAGAAAAACAAAACAAAACAAAAAAACCAACACACTAAAAAAACTTGCTCAGACATGAAGAATCTACCAAGGAGCAACAATTCCAAGGGAAAAACAAAAACGAAAACCAAAAAAAAGAAAAAATTTTCTTTAGCAGGAGGGGAAAATCCTGCCCTGAAAATGGGAAAAAAATGGGTAGTTACTCATCTTTGCACTGATCCCATGTCCTTCCTTACCTTACTAGCTACCAGCAGAGAAAGGGGTCACCAGCAGAAGTGCAGGAAGCCAGAAAACTAGTCCTGCGTGTGCTTCTGTGCTCCAAGGGCAAGCTTTTGTGGTTATTTTTGTTAAACTGGAGGTGTGGTTGGGGAAAAACAATTTAATATCTTTGGACTGCAGATTTCTTACAGGAATGCAAGTGATAGCCTCATGGAAACTTACTGGTGTTTTATAGCCAATGGCTCTTAGTGACCCAATCAGGGCTGACAGCACAGTCTTATTTAGTCTCCAATGAAGGAAAAAAGGACAGGACAAGTGATATGATAGTAACCTTATCTGTTTAGAAATGTGTTTAATAGATTGATTTATTTTGGATGCTCTGTTATATATCCAACAATAAGGTTTGATTTTATCCCTTTGGAGCCTTTGTGCCTCAGTTATTTTTTTTTAACTGCCATGCTAACAAATCACCAAAAAATCCAAACCAAGATAATCTAACAAGTCTTCTCTTTAACCCTTTATTATTATTACTTGCTAATCAGAGCACATAAAATATCTGACTTGTCACATTTCAAGATTTGGATTGGTGGTGAATCATCAGATTTTTCTGCATTATGTATTTTAAATAAAGTTAGAAATAAAATGTTTCATCTTAAGTAAAATTAAAGCACATCAGAGAATACCATATGACTCTGCTCCTTCCAAGTATTAAAAGCCAAGTATATATTTTTATGGGAATGACTGATGAATAAGGATTTAGTTTAGGATAAATTTATTTTAATACAAATCACCTAAATTATTAGGATGTCTTGTTTTTAAAAATTCACATGCTTTTGTGCCACAAATTTACTATGGTTTGGGGTTGGACAGGAGGGGCTTTTAGGCAATACCATATTAGTGAAATAATTATCTGGGCCCATATTTTTAGTTAGGAACCAATCCTTTTTCAGTTAAGCTAGTGACCAACTTACACCATGAGTGAGTATGTATATGAGATTATGAGAGTGAGTGCTCATTGTAAAACAAATATTGATTTTTGTAGAGCAATTTTTGGTTGATCTCAAAGATCTTTAAAGTGAAATATCCAGCTCAATCAAGTGTATCTAAGCAAGTAACCATTCTAATTAGAAAAAACTGAAAAGTGGTAGGTGATTTTTTCTTCCACAAGCATATATAGATAGAGAAGTGACAGGGGAAAATATCACAAGCAATAAGGAGAATCTTAACCTATTAGCAAGTTGTTTTCCTTATAGATCATGAGGAAGGGCTGACTACAAAGTTTATAAAGAAAGAAAATCAAGGGTCTTAAAATGCACATGAACAGAAATGCCTCTTATCAAGAAATGAACCTGTTTTTAAGTGATGAAAATGATAATTAATCCATTAGTAAAGCTATTCTCAGGATTAATAATTATGAAGATGGTGATTGTGAATGCAATGTGGAAGAAATATTTCCATTCTAGATGGAAGAAAATGGTATAAACAGGTAAATTAAAGTTAACTAGAAAAGGAGAGAAGATAAATATTTATGCTAATAATGAAGAAGCAATAGAAAATTCACCCAACAAATGAAAAATTTCAGAACAGAATGTGGTAGTATTAGTACTGAAATTGGAAACTAAACAGAGCAGATTAAATAACCCATGAAAAATATCAATGCAAACTTATCTTTTCTTATCTCAGCTTGAATACTGTAATGTATTCCTTAAGTCATCTATATGTTTTTAAACAAAACATTATACTTTTCATCTCATAGCATAACAACAGCCTTGCTTACTATCCTGTACATTTTGATACATTTTCACATATTGGATCTCAGAGGACATCTACAAAGTTATTTTCAAAGGAAAGATGCACGAAACAATTTTTACTTCAGTAGTGACAAATATTGTCTTGAAGAAACAGATGGTATTTCTTAACATGTTGAAAAACACAATCACACTAAGCCTTATTTTGATATACTTATTTAGATCTCATTCTCTAGGCATATGATGGGAAACCTGGACTGAATACTAAAATTCTAATTATTTTTAAAGGTGCTAAGCATATGATAGTTTTAAAAGCAGTTAACATCTCAGTCAAATTTCAAGCAGCTGTTCTGCATTAAGGTAAAAAATATTTAAAATCTGACTTTATTTGAATATTTGGTAGATCAAAATGCTAGTACTTTCAGAGTTACATTCCAAGCAGAAACATGCATTTGCGGTACTAAAATAAATTTTTGACATTCATCAGTCTACTAATAAAAATGTGAAATGGTAAACTGCCACTGGAGCTAGAGAAAAAGAAGCATTTATTAACTCTTTGTTTTGGTTTGTTTGTCGAATCAGAGAACAAAAAACAAGGATCATTTTATGTTCAGTTTTCAAAAATTGCATCCTTTTTTTCAGAGATATAACAACAGAGTTAAGAAGAACATTCTGAAAAGAAAACATTTCCTGAATGGTGTTTTATCTCTCCTTGAAGAAGGGACACAGGAAAGTGCTACCTGAGGCCATTCTGTGCTGGGAACAGGAGGAGGCAAATGCTGTCTAGGTGTACTAAATTACATATTGGGATGAGTAGTATTCAGCTCCAGAAGAATTCAGACTGCTATACTAGGTAACTTCAGTGAGCACTTCTTAAAAAAGGCCTTTGGAAGGATTGATACAGAAGCTGTTGTCAGTGTTTCTAGCAGTAGCAAGGGTACACCGCAACTCAACTGGAAGAGAATTTCATTCCTGTTCTGGTTTATAGCATTAAATAAGTGAGGATCTTATTATCTGCTTTCTTGTCCTCATCATCCCTGTAACAAACAAGACAATTTGTCACTACTGTAGCTGTCCATGGAAGCTAGAAGCTACCTATTTGTACAGAGCCAAAACCTGTTACCCGATTTGGACACAGTTCTTCACAATGTCATGATGGAAAGCAAAAGTTTATCCTGTGAAGTGTATTTTCTTGCAAGGTATGTGTCAGATGATTTGGCCATTATTCATCAGGCAGGACCATTTCATTTCAAAGGAATTACTTAGATCAGGGAACCTGTTCAAACATACTCAGCTTCATGCTGTTTTTCCTTTAAGTTCCTGTGTCTTATTCTTTTAACTGGTAGATATACAATTGACCAGTTGGACAGTAATTTCTGGAGGAAAAAAAAAAGAAAACAGAAAAGCTGTTCTACCCAGGTGGGCACTTCCTGAAGAAAATAAATCACAGCAATAAATTAATAATAAACTATATTACTTTCATTTTGTAACTATGGGATAATATTAACCTTCTGGAGCAAATAAAAGTTTTATTTTAATTTAAGAAAAATATTTTTCTTCTTCTCCATGAACCATTACTTTTTGATGCATTTTAGGATTACAAGTATCTCACATTAAGTAACATTATTTTTACAAAAAGCTGCTTGGGTGTGAAATTCAGATAAACTTAAGGGATTTAATGTACACCAGAAGTAGCTCTGGTTACCTTGTGTGGAAAGTAGGCTTCTGTGGGTTCATGTGTAGAATTTCAGGCAGGAATAAATCTTTATTCTTGGAATGCATCACTATAGACAGAATCAATAGCAGAATCAAAGCATCAATAGATGGAACAGTCAACCTCTGCCACCTTCCCCCCCCCCCTCCCCCGAATATTGTGGCTCTTTCATTATCAGGTTTCACTGAAATTAAAGTCTACCTGGCCAGCTCATATAATTTTGTGGGAGGTAAGTTAGGATGGGAGAGAGATCAAAGCATAGAATATGAAGTAGTATGTTTATTTTAGATATTTAAAAAGGTTTGTTACACTGCTGTAGAAAGCAGCAGAGGAGTTCCACTGCACACATCCATTCTGTGAAGAGATACAGGCTCCAATTTAATCACCTCAGAAAATTCATTAATATTTACTCATCAAAAAAGACTGTGTATTAAATATGCATATACTGATGTGAAATGTGGAATGATGTATGATGGCTGCGAGTATTCACAGCATGTTTCATTCAGACTAAAATAATCCGACAGCTGGATCTTATTCAGCCTCAACACATTCACAGCAGACAACTGCTGGGCTTTCTGCTCTTCGGTAAAAAAAACATCAAACACTATTTTATAAATAAGTGACAGTGAGTAAAATTAGCTGATGTTCCATATCTAGAAACACCTTCAGCAATGCATTATTCATTGAACTATGTACTGAATTTATTGAAAGAACCTTTGGTACAGTTCATTTAAATTGACTTTCTGTTTCTTATACAAATCGTCAGATACAATAAAAGCACTTGTAATGCTGTAGAGATAGCTAATATACTGTATTTTACACAGTAAAGTAATTGACAGAAGTATCTCTCTAGGTGAAGAATCCAAATGTAATAGTCCAAATAATTTTAATGAAACTGACTCAAATCAACAGCACGGTGTTAAAGCAGAATAAATTAAAATTCAATATGAGGCTGCAAGTGTCAGGTTCAGCCTGGAAACACACAACTTAAAAGCCTTATTAGTTTCTCATGGAATAGACCCAAGAATCAAGATAGCTTTATCCATTGAAACATCAAGTGGCATTGTGTCAGGGTACATGGAGGGATTATGGTATCAGATACTGTTTCCTGTCCTTATGTAGTTAGTTGAAAATGTAACCACTAATCCCTGGCCCTGAAATCTGCGTAATTTTCTTTTTGCACATCCCCCCAGTAATAAAGAGCAGCAGGACCTTGTGTGATTCTCAAGGACACATACTTTTGCAATCTCCTCTGCCACCAACTCTTTTTCCATGGTCCAGAACTGATAGGAGAAATAGAAAAGCAGTTTCTTCTGCAGTGGCTAAATAGAAATAACTAAGTTTCCAGGACTCATAGAACATAGTGAGAGATATACAACAGAATAAGAAAAAAAAAAATAAATAAAAATGTTTGCCAGCCCTACAGATACAGTAAATGCCATCTTAAAGAGAGCAAGTCATTCATAGATTAGAAGAAATAGCTAGGTGAAAAGGCCAGAGAAAGCCTTAGAATGTGGTGGCTTGACCCTGCCTGGACGCTTGGTGCCCAAAGCTGCTCTATCATTCCCCTCCTCAGCTCGGCAAGGGTGAGAATTTAACAAAAGGCTCTTAGGTCTAGATAGGTATGAGGAGATAACTCACCAGTTACCATCCTGGGCAAAACAGATTCAACTTGGGGAAATTCATTACCAACCAAATCAGAGTACGGTAATGAAAAAATAAAAGCCAAACCTTTAAACACCTTCCACCACTCCCCTCTTTTTCCTGGGCTCAACCTCACTCCCTATTTCTCTAACTGTTCTTGATGGTCTTGGCCTTGGCCAAGTGAACAGTGACAGGTCCACCTTGGAACCAGCTGGCATGGGTTCTGTCAGACGTGAGAGAAGCTTCTAGCAGCTTCAGCTTGCCATGCAAGCCCAGTACAAAAATATATAATTTTCCTTGGATTCTTTCTCTGCATTGCTTCTTTGATTTTTCTCTTTTCCAAACTCTGGGAGTTTGCTTAAGCCAATCTCATTCACAGAACTTGCAATATTTGGTCAACTTCCTGGTCAAGAGACCATAATCTCAGGAGCGGGTGACAAAAAGTAATGACATCTCCAATCCCATTGAGTCTCATTTTTTAAGTAGGTTAACATCTTTTCTAATACTTGTGTGAAGTGTTGAAAGATTTATGTGCAATTCTTATGCATAACATGAGGATGTAATTATTTAATTGGCATTTAGCCAAATTTAAATTATGTGTACATTTGCAGTGAGGTTGTTGTGCATTAGTTAAGTAAAACAACTCGTGTGTTATTGCAGAATATCTCAAACCACATGTCCTTGTGTACTTGTATTCTAAGCCTCTTCTACCCCTCTCCTTCCTTCTCACAAAAAAAATATGATATAGGTTTTATGTTTCCATGTCTGCTATTTGTGAACATTCAGTTCTTATTTTGACCATATTCCTTTAAGCTTCCTAGTAAATATTTGCTATTTCTAGCCATAATTGAGCAGATTTTTAATAATTGCAAATTGCTTAGTTAAGCAAACTGTATTCCTAATTTAAAACCTGCCATACCAGTTGGTAAAATACACACTAATAAATATTTATTTTCAAATATTTTATGATTGAACTTGATTATCAAGTATCTAGTGAGAATCAATTCATTCCAACCCAACAAATTGAAATCTTATTAAAATATTATCTCAGAATATAGAACTATTACTACACAAAAAGTGTCCTTCATGCCTAGGAAACCAAACGTAAACAACACCACCAAGTTACTCAGGGAAGCAGTAGTATCCTTCCAGAATACACATTACAAGGCACAGAATAAAAAAAACACAGAAGATGAACTATAGCCAGTGATTAGCCTAAGCCCCCTGGGATTTCCAAACTTTCCAAACTGCCTCCAAGTGCAGCTCAAAAGCCCACAAACACAGCCAGGAACTCTCTCCCCAGTCCCTCTGAACCATCTTTTTCCTTATGTTTTGCTTGGAATTTGTTCTCTCATTTTCTGTATCTATTTTTCCCCTCTGCCCATTTTGCTTTCCTTTCTTCAACGGACCTCCTCTTCTGCCTCAAACTACTCTATCAGTTTCTTAATTGTTCTTCCATACTCCTTTCTTTGGTATGCTTTTTTACCATTAATAAGCTAGTGCTTTGAATGAAGAGTCAGGAAAAATTAACATAACCTCTAATGTTCTGATTTAGGATAGAGTTACTTTAGGCTTTTCAGAAGATGCGAGATCTTTTTTCTTTTCTGTGTTTTTTCCTCTTTACTCATGTAAAGTGAATCAAGTTTGTTTTGTTTGGTTCAATTATTTGCATGTCATAATTTAGCCAGCAACTATTTTTGGCTGTTTAACAATACAGCAGACACATGAGTGTACACATAACATTGGTACTTGTCTTTTCCAGCCCTTAGAACTTCATATCTTCCTTTTATGGGCTCTGTCTTTGTAGTAAAGCCAGAGACTGCTATGCTATTAAGCTTCTTTTACTACCTCTTGAATAGTTAGATTTCTCTTTGTTATCATTGTTATTAAGCACTGGGATATGTATTAGTTCTTCAAAGAGCAGACATGCCATCACAAAATAGCCCCAAAAATGGCAGAAAGGAAAGAAAATCTCAAAAATTCTCATAAAATACGCTTAGCATGGTGCAAAATCTAGGATTATTAAAAATAAGATACATAATCTCCTAAAAAAAACAACAAACCAGCAATGTTTTTGTTAGTACAATCAAACCTAACCTGCTGCAAGAGCGAGGAATGCTCTGAAGGTCAGTTAAATACATAGAATACACTCAAATAGGCAAGAAACAATTACAATGACCCAGTACCTTCATTATTCTCACATAAAAGAGGACTTGAGATACTTCGTAAAAAGATTAAATGAACACAGCTTTAGCAAATTACTGTATTCTAAACAGAATCCTGTTAGCCAAGAACAGAAACACAGGTGAGGATCAACTATTTCCTGAATTCTCAGTGTCAGAAACCAAGTACTTACAGTAAATACCAGAGACACTGCAGATTTTTATGCCCAAAACTAGTGATGGATTTTGATCTAGCTGGGCATAGGGTTGTGTATTATGAACTATTAAGGTGTGTCTGCATACAGACACTGTAGCTGTAAACAGTGAAACTTCTCTTAATGTTAGAATGACCAAGTTTCTCACATGAACATATATTCTCAATGTTTACCATACAAATCAACATGAGCAAATCAACCTTCTCATATTGTTTTCAGCAATACAGTTAAATGAAAATAGGCTTTTATAAAACAGTGAGATGCATTAGAAGGTTTGTTGATGATGCAGTTTTTATTGCAAAGGTTTGTATAAACACCAACCTAGACTGCATAGTGCAATGGCACACTTTTATTCTGCTGCTCTCTTGGAAGCATATCCTTGAACAGTTCATGAGACCACAGCTTAGCAGCCACAGCACATGATACCACATACACCTACTCAACAACTGGAGTGTGAATGAGTTAAAAGTATCATTGTAACCACTGTCACATTTACTTATGTATGTGTACTTCAAATCACAAACTTCCTGTTAAATGCAAAACTTGTAATTTTTTTTGTGTTTGGGGTTTTTTTTGGGTGTGGTTTTTTCTTTTTATGGGTTGTTGCTGTTTTTAATTAAAAAAAACTCTTAAAAAAAATAGTGATCTACAACAACTTCTATGAGTTTGAGAACAGAAATCACTTCATAAGATAAGAAGAACTAGATTTTTTTTTTTTAACATTTGTAATAAATACTAAGGACTTTGCCTTGCCCAGTTCTTGTCATTGTTTAGGAGTCAGTTTGAGGGTTTTTTTTCTCCTTTCCAGGTCTAACTTCAGAGACTTCAGCATTCAGAGCAACAGCAGTACAGCAAATGGAGAATTAATACGAATCCTAGAAGAGAGTTTGATCAGGGTGGGGATGAGAGCAAGAGTAGGCACACTGAAGTGAGTGACTAAGAGGAGGATTTAAAAAAAAAACACAGAAGAAAACATAGTTGGAAGACAGCAAACATGAGAACTACAGAAGGTAGCCTACAGAAACGGGTTCACATTTTGTGTTTTGTGTGGTGAATGATTAGGGAGAAGCACTAATTTAGCAAACAGTTTTTATAGCTGGTGAAGCATGAGCTGAACAGGCTTTAATGGCTTTGTGCAGGAGCAGGGAATGCAGCATTCTGAAGTAATTAAAATGAGAGGGAGGACTGAGCACTGAACGTTTGTCAGTGAGTGGCCGAAACGTTTCCAACAAAGATTAACGTATCTTAAGAGCAGCACACAAGAAGGGAAGAAGCCATTGTTAAGAGAATTGGTTCAAAAAACCCTACAGAACCATTGTTCATGTTTAATGTTTTCATTTTTAGATTAGAACCTGGTCTAGTGGGAGGTGTCTCTGCTCAGCAGGAGGGCTGGAACTAGATGATCTTTAAGGTTCGTTCCAACCCAAACCATTCTATGACTCTATGATATTTTCTGGCTAAGACTCATAGGGCAACATGCAGTGATGTAAACTCTTGTTTGAGAAGAAGTAGTGGAAAAAAAATTAACAGCTGTTCTTGTCTATGCAAGAAACTAAGAGAAATGGACACATATTAGAGGTCATCCTTGTGCACCTACGGGATAGGGAAATGAAAACAGGATTAAGTCAGAAAATAAGACCTCTATTATTTCTTAGAAAGTTAATGCTTTATATCACAGCAAGTTTAAAAATTATCATGAACATCTCAAATAGTGAGATACAGGTGTAGTTACAGTTGGCATGAAAAGAACAGGATTACGTGCTAACCTTTAGTTTTTTCAAGTCTTGTCCTACAATAAAACAAACCAACAAACACCAAGACCAATGTAAAAGATCACACCCTTTTGCATCAACGGCAGGGACCTTAGAGATCACATAATTCCAATCCTCCTGCATAGGCAGGGACATCTCCTGCTAGATTAGGTTGTTCTAGACCCTGTCCAACCTGGCCTTGAAGACCTCGAGGTAGGTCATTACCAAAGATAAATCACCACTAGGGGAGGGAAATCTGATTTAAATAAAGATGACTAGTAGTAATGTAGCATTTAGACTGTGGTTAATGTTGGTTCTCCTTCAACCCTCACCTTCCGAAACCCTCCAGACTACTAGATTTCCACAGACAATACATTAGATTAATGTAAGATTACAACTAAAAGCAATTTTAAATCAAATTTGCCAATGATCAATTCTCCCAATAATTTGTGCAGAACTTATTTCTATAAGGTTTAATTTCATATGAAATGAATCAAGGAGAGATGTGAGGTTTTAGCATATGATTATCTCTAACTGCAGTTGACAAATTAGATAGTCATCCATGGCATCATGTGGACACAGAACACAAAAATCTCTATTCCTGATGTCAGGTACCAGCCTCCCCACGCAACACAAAAAATTTAACCATAAACAAGGAGAAGAGATGGAATAGAAATTTTGTTGTTGTTGTTCAGATTTTTATTTTAGAAGATTGTACAGTGTTTGGCTTTAAGCTTTCTAGCAAACTGAATGGCAAATATTAGCATGTTTTGTAAAAGACAGCTTTTGTAGAATGGTGCAGGTGAAGCCAGGCTTCAACAAGGCCAAGTGCTGGGTCCTGGACTTGGGCCACAACAACCCCATGCAATGCTACAGGCTTGGGGAAGTGTGGCTGGAAAGCTGTCTGGCAGAAAAGAGCCTGGGGGTTCTAATTGACAAGCAGCTAAATATGAGCCAGCAGTGTGCCCAGGTGGCCAAGAAAGCCAATGGCATCCTGGCTTGGATTAGAAATATTGTGACTAGCAGAAGTAGAGAGGTGATTGTCCCCCTTTACTCAGCACTGGTGAGGGCACACCTGGAGTATTGCGTCCAGTTTTGAGCACCTTAATTTCAGAGATAGAGGTGCTGGAGCAAGTACAGAGGAGGGAAACAAAGCTGGTGAAGGGTCTAGAGAATAAATCTTTTGAAGAACAGTTGAAGGAGCTAGGAATGTTTAGTTTGAGAAAGAGGAGGCTGAGGGGAGACCTCATCAGTCTCTACAACCACCTGAAAGGTCATTGTAGAGAGGTTGGTGCTGGTCTCTTTTCACAGGTAATTAGCAACAGAACAAGAGGGAATGGCTTCAAGCTGCCAAAGTGTAGGTTTAGATTGGACATTAGGAAAAAAATTTTCACAGGAAGAGTGGTTAGACACTGGAATAGGCTGCCCAGGGTAATGGTTGACTCATCATCCCTGGATGTGTTTGATGGTTGTTTTGATGTGGTGTTGGTGGATATGGTTTAGAGGAGAACTTTGTAGAGTAGGGGTGATAGTTGGACTTGGTGATCTCAAGGGTCTTTTCCAACTTAAGTAGTTCTGTGATTCTAAGAAAAAGAGTAGTGATACTGCTAAACCTTTGTCATACCTTTCTCTCGCCCCTCAATATCAAGCATGCTGCAGACAGAAGAGAATTTAAAGAAAGCACTGGAACAATAAAACAAATATCACAAAGGTGGCATGATAGCTATGCCAAACTAAAGGCTCACTGCTGTCAAAAAAAAGTAATTTGATTCCACACTTTTTTCCTTCCACTAAGTTTTGCCCTCACAGTGATGCTGTTGGCCAATTCTGGCATTTTCTTCAGTGAACCTGTTTGGCTTATCAAAGTGACAGAAGAGTGCTTAAGGAAGATGACTGATTCATGTTTTCAGCAGATTTATTGAGCAGAGTTGACTGATTAAGAGGTCAGTCAAGCACTAAAGCTACACAAGAGATTTTGAGACCTCCTAGAACACCCCCCCCCAGATCATTCTCTTCAGGATTACTGCCAATCCCTTCTCCAACCCAGGTGCAAGACCTTGCACTTGGCCTTGTTGAGCTTCATGCAGTTTGCATACATTGTGAGCATATTAGGATGCTTGGATTTTTCTTTTGTGGCAGCACTGAGTTTGGCTCAGTCATCTCAAACACCTCTCAGGATTAAATGCGAAGGCTTGCTCTCTCCCTTTGGCCACCTGACATTCTCTCAGGATTTCTGGCTACTGATAGTAGCAATCTGCCGTTTGGTTGCATCAATTAGAGAAAAACCACATCATGTTTCATAGCTTTTCTTCATTTCTGAATGCCTCTACAGGGGCTATAGACTTGCTATTTGCCAACCCTCTGTATCAGAAAATAGTTTAGCTTTAATTTACAAGAATCCTCCAAATTGTCTAACACAAACAGAATAATCTTGTTACCTTAAAGGTGTGAATGCCACTTTAAATAGATGTTATCTCACATACTTAGCTGCCTAATTGACAGTTTCCCCCTTCTGCTTTACAAGTGATGAGTCCTCCTGAGTATTCAGGTCAATTTAGAGTGAAGCTACTTCATCTACTGAACCTTGCGTATATCTATACTTTCACAAACATACTTGATACTAGTACATGAGTGGGATTACTCCATTCACTGTTGAAACATCCCTGGAATTGCACATTATCTCAAGCGGGCACTGGAGTAATAAGAGATCAACAACTTACACTGAAATAACCAAAAAATACAAAAGTAGACACATTTTATAAAGTTCAGTTGTGGCTTACTTTCCTGATGAAGTTTGCTTCTGTATTGTAGCTTCTTTCTACACTTAGATGACTAGAGAGAGCACTTGATGATTCATCATCATACATTCTGCCTTTTGTCTTCTGCTCTAACACTCGTTGGGAACACTTGTAAGGGGTAGAGAGGGAATGTGGTAGAAAAATGTTGGTAAAGGCTCCAGCATTGTTTGCTCATGTTAACAGGATTATAAGCTATTTCCACAAGGATGAGCACCTCCAATTACTATTATAGAAAAATCTCAAGTGCTTCATGAAGCAACAGTCACTGACAGTCACTGCTGCACTGAGGATCATTCTTGAGTGACAAGGCACAATCAACATTTTAATTCACATTCTTCCACCATCCACCGAGTGCTTCATAGTGACAGTTTCCTCTGTTCTTATCAGAAGATTTGTATTGGTGAACATAATATTCGAAGGGAAAAGGGAAGGTAGGAAAAATCCTCATCTCCTTGGACCACCACAAAATTTCCTAACTATCTTAGCCCATAGAGCTCCTAGCAATTTTTTTATAGCAACAGTTGTTTTGTTAGAGAAAGAACAGAAATTCAATACCATTTCTTATTAGGAGAACATGGAAACTGTATGAGTAAGAAGTTCAACATCTGAGCTAAAAAGTGTGTTTTACAAACAAAGATCTAATATTTCATGCATATCCATTCTTTCAGAGGGCTCCAGGTGAAACAATAAAGTTCATAGAAAACCTCCCTGTGTAAAAGTGCCCTTTTTTTTTTAGGACTCTGCTTTGAATATACAGACAAGAACATGAGTTGAAAACAAGCCCCCAAGAGCAAAGTTTGAAATAAACTTCACATAAGAATTAAGAAGTAGAATTTACTCAAAGGTTTTCTTGCATTTTAATTCACATAAACAAAGCAATTGTCCGTACTTGGATTCCAGCATCATTCTTTCTAAACACTTGAGGAGCAAGACACACAACAATGTGAATTTAAGTGCTACTGCTGTTTTCAGTGTCTTGTCACATGACTATAAGAAAAAGCCTTGGACACTGCATTAAAGATGTCCTTACAAAATATTATGTGAAATGACACTAGGTAGATGAAGGAAGTAGTAGTTTGCAGTGAGGAGCAAACTCTCATTTCATTATAAGAGAAAAATAAGGTACTTAATTTATCTTTTTGCTCAAAATATGAGTCAGAGGTGAATAGATTTAATGTTTATAGACATCATGAAAGAAGTTTTATCCATAGAACACTTGTGGGTAATTTACAGTTAGTAGTGATTTATCTGATTTACAGGCACTTTTTAATGCAGTGAATGATTTGTCCTCTGTCTGACGTTCCCTCCCGAGGCTCACTCTGGTGGCAAACTAGGTTTCACAATGTCAGACTGAATAGCATGATTTTTTTGCTAGGACAGCTTTCCTGCACAGTAGAAGACTCTGATGGACCTCTCCTGCTGCTAAGATTTCCTCTCATTTTTTAAAAGTTAAAGTTAGTAACAATACTTAAACATGTAGGGTCATGAATTTGTAGTCCAAACCTGGCATCCTAGTCCTCAAAAGATATTTTGAGTAACAGAGACATTGCCCTGGGTAATTGGAGCTTTCACTCAGGCACCCGAACTTGACACATTTCTGATCTCCTGTAAGTTAAACGTAGCTTCTGGTATTTAAAATTAGTTTATGTTTAACATTTTACTAAAAGCAATGCAACATCTTCTGTCTTAACTCATACCCCTCTCCTCCCCTCCATTAGTATTACCTTGCATAGGGGCTGACCTACAGCTAGAGTATCTCTGGATGTCCCTGAAACACCACTCTTCTGAAAGAGCCCATTAAATATTATTAGTCCCAAAGAGCTGCATGAAGTGCAGAGCCTTCAGTGAAGTCAGGAGACAGCCTTTTCTAGTCTAGTTCTGAGGTATTGTCCTCACCAGAGACAAAATAAACCCTAGAGATTTAGGAGTTAATCAGAAAGCAGTTTGTTCTCCAATACCGTGTGATGCCATCACACTACTGAAATCTTTCTCATTTCCCAGAATGACCAGCTTTATGTTCAGTTGACATGTTGTAAGTTGGGTGGTTGGTTTTGTGTGTTTGGGGTTTTTTCTTGTTGAAAAGCAGACCCTAAGTTTTTTTCCACAACTGTGTGCTCATTCTAACTACTGATGAGACTGCTATACCCTCAGGCATTTCTTTGGCTGCTTTCTGATATAAAGCTTTCTTAGAAACTAAACTTTCATTGTCGATGAAAATAACACAAATGAGGTTTCAATACGTATTTGGGTAACTTTTTTTGTCCTGATATAAGTATCCTTCATGAAATTTGCCATTTACCTCCATATCATAGAATGGTTTGGATTGAAAGGGACCTAGAAGATCATCCACTTCCAAACCCCCTTGTGTATCATTACACATGGAAGCTCCTCCAGATCTTAAGACTTCTACACCCCCATTAATATCTTGGGTTTTGTCACAGAAAGATTAGTGCTCAGTTTTCCATACCTATATTCCCAATTTATTTATTTTTAGTTACCCAAAAGCTTGGTCTTTTCCAAAAGTACACATTATTGACTGCTAGAGCCAAGTGGTACCTATAAAAAAACCTCAAATGCTAGTAGTGTCTATAATGTATACACGATTTTGTTACCAAAGGGTAGTTAGCTTGTGTTAGAGTTTATTTACTCTAAACCAGACAAATTTACTTCCTGGACACGAGGCATGGGGATCCATTAGACTGTCATAGCAGTGCATTTATACTCGTGTGTTTGACCTAAATACAGTATTTTAAATTATATTTATATTGCTAATTCTCCTACTCTTTTCTCATTGTAATCTGAATAGATTAAGAGCTTTGGAGACTATAATCCCGAACAACATGTTCTGCAGATCCGGCTTCTTTGTGATCCATAACAGCTGCGTTGTATCTTGTAAATTGTCCATTTGTGCTGCATGTAGGAGAGGATTGTGACATCCCATTGTATTACTTCATCAACAATTTTTTTACTAAAAACAGAAGAGAAGGCATCAGAAGGCACCTTTCCAACTCAACTATTTGTTTTCCTGTTTTGTCTGAAGTACTGCCACTGTCACCTGACGTTAGAAACTGAAGTTTTGTCTAAATAAATTTATTTTCAACAATGTTTTATTTTTGTTTCACATCAGAATACACTCATGCTCCCAACTTACCTATTTTCTTTTGCCATTGGATTCTCCTCCCATTATGTTCTGGCAACTCTTGTGACTCAAGATATGGGTCAAATGCTTATTAAGTTATGTTGTGTAAATCTAATGGTAAAGACAAGTTTAGGAAGATTGCTGGAGCAGAGAGTGAATAGTTCTGGATACTGCCAGTGAGAAGTTTAGTTTTTTTCATGTCAGTCAGAGGTTAGAAGATTGCGTGTTCTAGCTTTTGGCTATTTCTACAGTTAAGCCTATAAAATACATTCAAACACTAGCCTTGTACTATCACCTCCAGTCTGCTGCTGGTTTAGCAACCTTGTTAATATCAAGCTCTGTGTCTACAAATTCCTCACCAACAAGATGATAATCAGAAATAATTAGTCTAGTCACTAAAGCAATGACGTTTGGATCATCTCCAAATCCATTTCCTGCTATTTGCACTTCACAGGACCTGATTGACCCTACTCCAAGGCTTTCAAAACACATGTATTTTTTTTCCCCTCAAACTCAACACTGTGCAGATAAGACCATCATTTCAGTGCATTCCCACAGGGAAGCATCAAGAGCCAGGATTGCCAAGCTGCCCTGCAGAGCAAAACAAGTGGCAGGTTTTTGCAGGACTCAACTCCAGGACTGAAATAAGGGATTAGAGTTCAAAGTGAAACTAATTGAATTCAGCTAAAATTTGCCTTAAAGTGTGAAAGTGGCAAATTAATGGAGTCCAGTTTAAGTCCTTGCTGCTCTTTGTTGAAAGTCAAAGCAACACCAAAAAAATGTACCAAAGGAAGCATGACCTTATTAACTGTAAAGAACTGTCCTTTTCCTTCACAGAGGTGAGAGTATCTGTCCTCTGGGTACTATAGCTATCATGAAGAAAACTGATGTCATGCCCCCGGTGGAATAATATCAACCAGTCATGTATAAACGAGCAGGTGTTCAGCAGTCAGCTCTGTTTCTGGGAATCTGTCCTACCCTCTGCATGTATTGAGCCTGCTGGGAAATCTGCAGGCAAGTTCTGCTGACTTAGCAATAGGGGTGTGTCTTTACTTCATCTGGGAACAAATAGTTGGAAATTACAAAGATTTAAAATACAAGTTGAATTTATCCTTCTAGAACTGCTTAAGAACAATCAGTCATAAGGAAAATCTAATTCCTATAATGGTATGGGGGAACAAAAAGTAAATTTTTCTTTCATCCGGATTCAGGTTAAAGTCAGTATTTATAAACAGCTTTTCTTGTTCACTTTTCTTCTCGGTTTACAAAATTATCATCTGTACAAAAGGTAAGGAAGTACTATATAGGCAGTAAAGGTAGCTGCCTAAAAGCAGCCAGTACCATAATCAGCCCTGAACAGAGATACTTAATACAAGAGCCCTTTGCCTATTAAATAAGCCTACCATGGCTAAAGACCAGTAATTAGGACCATTCCTTGTGTTCTACATTAAACTTAAAATGGCTATAGGCTCTACAACTTATTTTTTCTTTAAGTTAGCAATTAGCTAACTGAATTTCTATTGAATAGCCATGCATCTTGCAACTATATTCACAGTTCAAAGTGCTGTCAACAACATCTGCCCCACCCTACCCCACTCCCCTCCCATAATGGAAATGTATCTTTTCATTAGTTGTCTTAATGCCAGAAATAACTTCCCTGATCTTTTATAGCTTTTCTGAAAATATGCTAGTTTTTATTTCCTCTAGCAAAAAACCCCAAAAGTAGGCCAGAAATGAAATACAAGTATTGAATAACAAGTGCAGGTTCTTAAATATAAGAAAAACTGCCCAGGCTCAGACAATTTAGGGTGTTTTGGTCTGAGGCATTTTGTAGGTATTTGATTGCAAAAGTACATGAAAATAGCTAATTTTAACACAAAAACATACCGAAAAACAGCCATAGGTATTTCTGTGATGACAAATGAGGATATCTGTTCTATAGGTATTAAAAAGAATTTTCAGAGTTGAGCTTTTACCTTTTCCTATAGGTTCACTTCACAGCCTCTTTTTATATAGGGGTTGATTGTCTAGTCACTCTTCATTTGTACTGAACTTTTGATGAGTTTTCATTCATTTGCATTTTTGTTTCAGATGGAAAAACACAAAAGCTTTTAAAGTCCAATTTTAAGATAAAAGTAAACAAATAGTAGCTCATCTGACTCCCTAGACACCAAAAGATGATAACTTAGATCTCAGTTTACTTACTGCATGTTGATATACTTGCATCCATACTTGATATGGAGTTGATAGTATCAAAATTCACTTTCAAAGCTTTGTCATGAAAATCAGAAACAAGCTCCATTAAACTGAGTATAACTGGACTTAATACTCCAGACAAAAATATTTTTACAAGTATCAAATTACAACCCTTACCTACAACCTGGAATACTCTAAACCTGTAAGGAACTGCAGCAAGTACTGATAAAGCTAGTACTGGCATATTCAAGTTTCAGGTGTTACATGGACTGAGACAATTACAAAATCTTGTTATGAACCAGTTCAGGATCAAACAACAGTTCAGATTTAGCATCTAGTTAAAAAAACATGCACAAAAATATCTCCAAATATTTGAGATTAGCTTGTATTGAGCCTCTAGTATTGTTTACACAGCTCTCAGTATCCAAGCTATGATCCATCACTTATTATGCATTTGACACTTCAAAGACCAATCTTTTTTTTTAACATAGCTTATTTTTTTTAATCTGAGGCAGAAAGATAAGGTATTACAATGGCAATAATGACTTTTTTGGAGTGGGAGTAACCCTTCAAGATGGCTCTTGCATGAACCATGACACCAAGAATGGTTACCTAGAACACACACCATCCAAGCTCAAAATAGTCAGCTTGGAAGAGGTAACATGCTCCTATGCTGTAAACCCACACAATAGGTTACAGTTTTTATATACTACAGTTCAGAGAAAAATGTATTACTCCTTGCCCTGCAGTAAAGTCTGACCTGCTGTCACTCTGATCACATCTATGTATTGGCACAGAGCAGGAGGATTATTTTTTGTGGGGTTTACCAGTACCTTGAAAGATGAAAGGAGAAGCTTAATATACTCCTGGCACCAAGAGAAAGCAACACGTTATCACTGCTGGTGGGCTAACGAAGGGTCAACCACCAAAACTACTTTGTCCTCTCAGCATCTTAAGGTGTCCACCCTTGTTTCTAGAAGTTCTGCCTGGCATTTTGATGCCTAGCAGTTTACCCTTGTGAACCTCCACTTTTTAAATTTTTCTTCCCTCAAGATAGAAACTGGGCATGTGTCCTTGCAAATTAAGAAGGGAACATGTATTTCTCTTTCCTGCTTGGGCTTTCTACTGGCTGTGAAGCAATGATCTTCAAAAGGTGACTGTCAATCAAATTATTGACAAGCAGCATTCTTGTAATTCCAAAACAGCAAAGAATAAGAGACAAGGGTAAGTACAACTCTTTCTCCCCTTTACCCCCAATATAGCAACCTGCTTTTATTTTTACACAATAACCATTATTTCTATTAGGGACATACATATATTGAAAAGCTGTTCATCATCAAAGATGTAAACTGACAAAACAGGATCAAGAATTGCTCCGGACTGCAATATTTGGAAGTTACAAGACAAATTCTGCCATTATATGTTTATTATATTTTGCCATAACACTGATATTGCAATACTTTGCTATATTCAGTTGGGAAAAAAGAGTTCTCAATTGCTATCTTATTTTGATTTCTGTAATTGCCTCCATCAATATTATTTTTTGATCCCCAGTGCAGTTTCTATCACTTATATTTAGTTTCATGGCATCCCTGAGAAAAGAATATCCATATAGTCACTCAATTCTAATACCTACAGGACAGCAGACTGTACCAGTATGAAGTTTCTTCTTTCTCTAAAAACAAATTGTTTTTAGCTAAACACAGTTGACAGTTGAAACAGGGGCTACAGATGATTGCAAGCGTCTGCAGGTACTGTTTTTTGGTTTTTGTGTGTTGTGTTTTTTTTTTGTACCCACAGAAAACCACCTGTTTTCAGGCTTCCCATTCCCCGCCTGTACAACTCAATAGTCAAGGTACCTCAGCAGTCTGGAAACAAAAAACCCAGAACCAAAACTCCTCTCATGGCTTTTCCAATCCAAAAGCAGAATTTTATGGTACTCTCTATACTTAATTCTAAAAATAATTATATTTCTTGATTTTCATATATATATATATATTTAAAATCAATTTCTGTCAATATCTCTCTCCAGACACCTCAGGTTATTCAAAAACATTATATGTTCACACACACACATGACAGCAAAGAAAATGACAATGATTTATCTTAGAAATGTATCTGTAAAAATCTAGACAGATCCATTGGATTGACATAATTAGGAAAATTCCAGATAATACCTTCTGCCCAGACATTTTGCCTAGAAGCCACCCTTACCATCTAAAGCACAGATGTTAGGCAGGAAAGTTAATTTAAAAGCCTCTTTTAGAAACCTAGTACTTGGATTTAAGAGATGCAGTTTCAAATTCTGTTTTATGCTACAGCTGCTGGGTAACCTCACAAAATGTGTTCAGGCTGGGTTATAAATTCTGCTTTTCAAAAAGCAAAATGAGTGTCCAATAGGCTTCACTGGAATACTTAAGTCCTTGACATTTAGTTGTATAAAACTAGTCACCTAAGTTAAGAACATTATTAAGCTTTCTACCTGTAAAACAGGAATAAACCTTCTTGCCATGTTGTTGGTCAAAATATGACTCAAACTTAAAAAGTTTATTTGGTAGAACAGCATTTAAGGCATAACTCAAAGCTGCTTTCCAGGTTATAGCAACACTTCACTCACCCTCAAATTGGCTCAAGGAAAATAACTGAGATATGTGTGAAACCATCTGAGCTGTTAGCTACAATTATTTTTAATGAAGAGCAAGATTAAATCATGACAATAGCGGTGATGATAATTATGTGTGTAGCCAGTAATAATTTACTAATCAAACCTAGTCAAGAAAGTGATAATTTCACATACATAATGCACATCAGCTATACTTAAGTGATTTGCTCTTTCCC
>NW_009951982.1:482049-488993 GCF_000747805.2 Chaetura pelagica | reverse complement strand
TAAAAACAAACCCCCCCCCCCCCCCCCCCAACAAACCACAACACATAATATGACCATGGCTTTATATTAAGATTCATGTCATAGTATTATAATCCATATTATAATCCTTATTACAAACCAACACATTAATTGCTTCAGCTAAGACCTGAAGCAGAGTCAGATATAACTATGGCATAAAATACTATACTTCAATTAAAATAAGAAAAGCAATTTTGATTTTTGCTTTTAGCTTGTAAAAGCCTTTCTATATCAAGCCTTAACATGTTAAGCACCCAAAGGGGAAGACATTATGTGTTAGAAAACTCAGATATTAGAAGTCAGAAGAATGCATCTCTGATTGTGAAGTCTTCAATATATTACACCAGGAACAAATGAAAAAAACAACAACAACAACAAAAACAGTCATAGGAATTTCATATACCACAATAAATGTTCATCTGAAACAAGAACCAAAAACTTAAAAATTGTGCTAAAGTTACACATCTCACAGGTACTAATTTTTTATTTATTTTTTTTTGAGCTTTAACTTCCTAAATGGCAGCCTCAATGTAACCAACATTAATCATCTACATCTCTACTATAGCAAGACATACAAAACTTCCAGCACTCACAGCCAGTGAGGATACAATAAGATCCAAAATTCCTAGCAGTATGTCAATTGCAGGACAACAGACCATACATATTGACCAACTTATTTACAAGATCCCAACTTGTGCACGCCCTCTCAGCCTTTACAGCCTGTTATACCCTATTCTTTGTTAAATTAAAGGCATATGTATAAACTCAAAATAGATTAGATCTTTTTTCATTACTGTACACCCAAAGAATACTTAATTGAAAGAAACCCCTAACAACCAAAAAGCAAACAAGGAGGCAGGGAAGACTTGGTAGAAACACCAAAGTGATAGTGTAATGCCCTTACGTACACTCAGTGTGCACAGTTTTCTCTCCGCCCCAGTCTATATTAACCAAGCCATATATTCTTCTTTGAAGGGAGTAGGAGCTCTGACTTCATAGACGTTTCCCAAGGTATTAAAACAAAACAGGTGGAGAGACAGTAGTGGTAAGCCATGTTCCCCCAGGTGATCTTTTGACGCACCTTCAAACCCCTAACATTCTGTGATTCTCTGAACCAACAACTCATTAATATTTCCATTATGATAAACATTAAAAAAATATAAAAATTTGGAGGGAATTACAAGCAAACATAAGAAATGTTCAAAGTGATAAGTAGGATGGGGAAAGAGATCTGGGGTTCAACAGAACAGCAATTTAACAAGGCTGGCACTGAAATAAAATACCAACACCTTGAGGCATCAAGATGGATATTAAGTAACTGGTAAGAAATAAAGGTAAGGCATCAGCAATTTAACGAAAATAAATCCATATATAAAAATCTGCATCATTGCTAGAAAGACAAAGAGCAAGGAGTGTCTGAGCACACAGTTCAGCCTTAGACAAAAGTGCAAAGAATCACTCGGTCACTGAGCCAGTGCTGCCTGTTGGCAAATACAAAGGAAAGTTCTTTTTCAAGGCATAACCTTGTTTCAAACAGATACACCAGGTAATAGTTCGGAATTTAATCCTTGGAGACTGCCTTTCAACTCTGAAATCTTGTAGAGAAGTCAGAGCTGCCAAAGTCCCAGTGGGATTAATTTGGGTAGGTAAAATGCCTTACAAAATGGCCCCAATTACTTTGCATGATTTGTTGCCCATACCATTCTATCATTTTTTTTCACCAGTCATGACTTGGAAGGTCTTTCACAGCTAAAAAAGTTGGTTGTATTTTGCTTTCATTATTTCTGTAACAGAGCATAAGATTTTTGGGAAATGGTGTGGGTCAATATCTAGCGCTGCCACCTGCCAGTCCATACAAATTGCATTGTCACAGCAATGCAAATCAGTGTTATGGTTCCAATGTTCAAGCTCTTAGTTTTACAGTGAGGTTGCTCCCACTATATATTACAGTTCTCAGATGCCTTTAGGCATCAGATAAACGGCGACAGTATTCACATTCACTTACATTTTGTAAGTGTGCATTTGCACATGTGCATGGGTGTTAGAGCAGACCACAAATTTGGGCATTTTTCACACTTGGCTCTTAGAGCTCAAGAATTTGTCCTGAAGTTATTAGTCTTCAAAAGACATATGTTAAAACTAAGAGCAGCAAAACAGATGTAACAACTACCCCAGGACCACACATCCAGTTACCAACAGAATTGGGAACAAAAATTCACAGTTTCAACACGTAGCCAGAGTTCTCTCCACTAAGCTATGCTGAGCAACAGAAGTGTCCTACTGACTATATTAGGAATTGATCAGGTTTCAAAATGAAAATCAATGTAACAAAAGGAGAAAAGTGACAATCAAGTAATGATAGGCCATTACAAATAACAGGTCAACAAGCATAATGAACTAAGAGATTACCCCAATAATAAAGACTTCACCCATGCTAAAGCACAGGACAACTCACCAAATCTTTCCTTCAGTTGGTTTCTTGAAGCATTATAGTTGCAACTTTTCTACCCTTCTAAACCCTGAATTTGTTCCCCTAAATCACAAAAGAGCCTAAACTACTGTAGACTTCAAAACCAAGATAACATGCAACTCACAGTATGATGATCTCTTCAACTTGTATCATCTTACTACAAAATACACTTTATTTAGCTTATTCCATCTGTTACTGGACCAAGACCTCTAGTACCAATGGTAACAACAACTTTTTTCTACCTTTTAAGACCTGGTACTTATCTCACAACCTGGTAATCAAATCAGGCACAGGTGAAACTCAGTTCTTACAGTTCTCAGTGTCTTAAAGGGCTCAGAATACCTTACATTAGAAATAGAAATTTATAACTAAGTATAAAAGGGGAAAAAAAAAAAAAAAAAAAGGAAGAGAGAGAAGACAAAGAGAAGAAATGGGAACAGGAATTAATAAAATTACTGAAGTAATTTAAAAAATAACCTAGATCCAGCTGGTGCTGCTAACAGGAGTGCACATCTGTGCTCTGCAGCAATGTAGAGGTAGATGCATGCTGATTCCTCTAAAAGAGTGTCCTACGCAAATTCAGGTTGCTTGGAACAGTGCATGCAGATGAAGTTATGCTTGCAAATAATTTAACTTGCATTGAGTCACTACACGCAGGATTTTTCTGAATTAATTTTAATTCTTAGGTAAAGTATTTTGTGCTTGTCATTAGAAGAGGTGAACTCAAGGAACTATGCTGATTATTTGTGCTTTTCTAACAGATTAAATATCTTTGAGATCAACTTCCTTTAATTTCATGTTAGTATTTTTGCAACCTGAAAGTATGAATTAAGACTTATCTCGTTCTCCTATATATGTTTTTCTAAAGAAATTACATTAATAATATTTTTAGAGTTATTACATTAGAAATAATAAAGCATACAAAAACCTGAGGAATCATTTTGCTGCAACCTGAATATTGTTTTGTCCTGTCCTCTTGTTTCATGAAAGATGAGAGCAATTTACAGGGAAGCAATGGAACATATAGAACATGTGACCATGAAAAATTTTTCTGGCACCTTACAGACTGTCACTATATAACGACTAAGCTGCAAAGCTTTTTGGAGTGTTGTCAGGCGGCAAAGTTTCCTTAGCTCCCAAACACTTCATATAGCCTGTGCAAATTTCAAAGAAACTCCTTCCTTGCATTTAAATCTAATTTGATGTTCACTTCACTGAGTAGAAGACTGATAAGACAGTGATATAAATTCAGAGAACATCTATTTTTAGATGCAGAATTGGAGGCCAAGCTGAGGCTTTCAAAGTTGGGATTGAAGATGGTATACCGCTAGCAATGCCAAATAAACCTTCTAAACTAAGAATGCAGCCCATAACAATTAATTAAATGCAGGAATATGCTGAAATAGAACTTTGCTGTCCACTAGCTTATCAGTCATTACAGGATCAGCATTTTGGTCTTCATACTTCTTTCATAAATAGAGCACTGTTAGTGATGAAAAATATTTTTTATCTCTACAAATGTGATAATTTGCTTACTTCTTCTGTATTAGAATCAAAGTAATATTAATAATTCAGATATGCTACAAGGAAAATTAAGTAGGGGAGTGTTTTATAACATTCTTGAAACAAGGTGATGGACAACAGACAAATGTATTCATAATATAAGCAAAGTAATATATCAGAACAAGAAGCTAAAGAGAAGAAAAAATAAGATTAGGCATAATTTTAATTACAGAAATTACTATACTCATACTAAGAACAAGAGGAAAGTGGAGAACAGAACCAAGAAATGTTGTAGACTCAAAATTGCTTTGATACTCAGGAAATAATGTAATAAGGAATTCACAAAATACCAAATCAGAATGGATTTTTTTTTTCCTGCAACACAGTAGAATATTTGTATATACCATTTTGATAATGAAAAAAGCTCTGAAGAAGAGTTTTTACTTAATTATTACCACAGTATCAAGTAGCTTCCATCTAAAATTCTCATGAAGTTATTAAAAAACAGAGGAAAAAAATATATCTTTTGATTGTGATAGATTGCTACTAGCATTAAGTAATAAAAAGTATTTGTGTTTATTAAAGTGCAACATGTATTTCACCAATAAAATATTAAGAAAAGTCAAAGATGTAAGATATTTGAAATGAAAAGCAACACAGTCTCATAAAAAAACCATAGGATTTTTATTAACCAATTCTCTTTTGGCAGAAAACAAAAGAAACCCTGTAAGAGCCCTTTATGTACAATTCAAATTCAGAAATATCTCAATGCGCACTTCTACAGCAAGGTTTAAAATTAAAATTCCATATAAATACTAAAAAATAATATTTTTTTTCCTCCATAAAACATACAAGTAAAAACAATGTCAACTAGAATAGGAACAAACGAATGTCCATTAAATAATATCAATAGAATGCCATAGTATGGTTTTACAAACTGCCAAAACTCTTCAAAATAAAACACAGAAAAAATATTTCTAGTATCTAATTAAAAAAGCATAAGAATGCTGCTTGAGATTCTTCAGAGACAAGTGTTTGTATCCAAAGGCTTTGTATTTTTTTTCAGTGAGTGCACAAAGACAGAATTTGAAACAATCAGGTTCTTATTGCACACAAGTTACAAAACCCCCAAACAATTATAAAAAAAAAACCACATACAATAAAAAAACCAGAATATAGGGGTACTGTGATACAAAATCATAGGTTTGGTTTGTTGCTTGAATATTTTAAAGTATTAAGTAATATTTACCTGTTAAGTAAGAATTTAACTAATTTATGGCTTTGTAGGGTAAAACCAGTAAAATCACTAGTGAACTTGTCCAATCAATTTTACTGCTTTCTGCTTAGAACATCATTGGGAGTTACGTACCCTGAGGCAAATATCTTCAGTATTGTAAATTCTGCTCCAAGTTGATTTTTAAGTGATCTCTTAGGAATTTTATTTTATTTTATTTTTTTAAATTATGTTATCATTTAAATAATTGTAAGTGAAATCCTGGACTAGGGTTCATTCAGTGACAAAGCGTTCCATTGTCTCATGTAGAACTGCACACCTTTCAATACTCCTAAACAGTACATTATTTATACTTAATCTTCAGGTGAATATTTTCTTCCTTTTCTCATCTTTGTTGCTCTTAGCCTCTAATTCAAGTTATCTGTGTAGTATTGCCAAATACATTTAAATAATTGTTTTCAATAGTATATAACGACTGGCTTTGCAGTGTACTTTTATTGAAATTAAATGGGTGTTCAGCAGCATATAATACAAAAATCAATACCTTCTAAGACCTTCAATTTTTATAGTGTTCAGTAGTTAAAAAAATTACCATCCTGTAGAGCATGACACTCATAAACCGGTACACAATGAGAAAATAATCAGAAATAATGTCTGATTTTAATACATAAAGCAGAACATTCCAGTTATTTAAAAAAAAAAAAAAAAAAAAAAAAAGCTAAAGTTCTCTAATGGCCATTGGCAGTAGAAGTACATGTACAATTTCCAAAAATACTCAGGGTTGGCCTAATTTTAATTCTCCCCGAAACAGGTTTAATTGGACATGGGCCAAGAATCGTGATCCATCACTGGAAAGTAAAACCAAACCTAAGACCTTATTAACTAAATGCAGCTCTTGGTGTAGGGTCTGGGTGATGACTCTTTTCAAGTGCATTGACATAATTGAGAAATAAAAATAAATGAACATTCTACTACTACTGTTGACATCCAGATACATTTAAAATCTACCTTATTAGGGCTTTTCCAATATGATAAAAGCAGGTTCAAATTAGGCAATGTATTTCTTTTGTACAGATGCTTAAGTAAGCTTGAGAATCTTTTTGAGTTGATGTAAATCAGCTGTAACCACAACTCACCAACAGAACTGGAGCCTTCAGTTAGGAGGTGGATTTTTTTCTGTGAATCTACTGCTTGTGACTCTAGCAGCAGTAAACAGGTCTGGGAGAAAACACTAAATGTTTAAACAATCAGATATTAAAAAAGTCCAGTGGAGCCTTCTTAAAGCAGAAATGCCACTGAGTTGCAACCTGTCTACATAATCAGCACAAGTCCATACCTAAAGGAATGGCTTGTGAAATCCAGAGAGGTGCTGCAAGGATCACAATACAAAATTTAAGGAGATATTACTTGTGCACCAGAAAAATCTTCTCAGTGAGTATTTTCTCTGCTAGAGAAACTTCTATATGGATTTGGAAAACCAACAGATAGGACACATGTCACATCCATCAGTTTCTCCCAAGTCTTTCATAGTTAAGATGAATCAGGATCTCCAGGGATCCTATAGAGTCCTTCAGATAAGTTTATTATTGCCCTGCTTTCAAAGGGGCAGGAAGACTTCTGCAGAAATCCTCAACAGTCCTCCCTGCGTGTTTCAAATACAGGATTGAGGGCTAAAAAACCCCATAACTAGGGTAATGATTTGCTGCTAATGCAGGAATG
>NW_009951982.1:473384-481881 GCF_000747805.2 Chaetura pelagica | reverse complement strand
AATGCAAGTAACAAAAAAGTCAAGTCTGAAAATATTTCACAGCTGTACAAAATGCAAGGGTCAGCTGGGGCTACAGAGAATCTCAGATTTTTGGAATTTTATGCTGATAAAAGTTACAGAGGGTTTTTCTGTTGTTTTTTTTTTAAATTATTATTATTATTTTATTTTCTGTTCTTTAGATACAGAGAGATATTTTAAGTGTATCTAAACAAAAAATTAATCACAACATTTTTATAAAATATTTAATAAGTTCTTTTACCATCACCTTTGCAACAGTGGAAGACCCTTGAAGAAGATAATTAAATTCAGACAGTTGCTGTAGAGTGAAAAGAAACTGCAAATCTCAAGCCTCTCAGAAGGGGTAGATACTCACTGTCTTCAATAATATAAGGAGTCAGTATCATATGCATCACAGTGGATACACTCTCACAAGTTGGACAGAACATCAGTGGGGAAGCAAGATTCAAACAGAGTTTGCTAGGTTAAAAATAGCACAAGGCATTTTTCTCTTTGAATACATGTATGTATATCAGCAAGGTATGCCCTGCAGGTGCCGCAATTTCCAAATTATCTTAGAATTGCCTTAAGCAGCACACCCTAAAGGTTTAAAGGCAGGCATGATTCAAGTAAGTTCTTCTCCTAAGGGACCTCTACCACCTTCTTGTTGATTGGAGCACTTTAAAACACATCCTGGAAATGATGCTGTGTGTTTCTCCACCATTAATTTCAATATATTTTCTCACCCTACTGCCTACTTCATCTGGCACAAATTACATACAGATAATTTTCCTCCAGAAAAGAATAATCAGTAGCAAGGAGTAGAAGAAAAGAGGCCATAGGACATATTTCATTAATACATTCAGATAGAGAATTTACGCTTCTGAACTGCTACAAATATCTGTAAGAAAACTCCTCTGGAATTTTTGCTCCAGGTATTTCTTTCAAAGCTTTGTTAGAGTTCACTGCTACTCTGCTGGACTTCATTTATGACCTGCGTGGATGTATAAAGAGTTTTGCAGGGACTTTTTTTGCTTCCAGACAGGAAGGTAAAAAAGAAGCATATTTGCTACAGATTGCGAGCTGGCATTTTTGCTATGGCAAATCTTTTCTTGTCTATTCTGTAAGCCAGGAAAGATTTCTGAATTCACAGGTCTCCTGGGCATAAACTGAGACTAGCTGTATTAAAGGCACAATCCCAATAGTCAGATGATTTATATTATTTAACCCAGTGTCATCTAACTGAAGTCTATGTTATACTAAACAAACCAGTGGAGACATGGCACAATAGTTATGTCATATAAACTACAGTATTAATTTTTAAATAGCCCATTTTTATTAGTTTGCAGAGTATACTGTTTATTTAATGGTATAAAGTGAATAATTCAGTGCAGACAGAAATCACTACTTCCAAACTGGCTTTTAGGTAAGAGAAAAAACATCAATATTTAGCAGTGGCTGCAATGAAGTTGTAGGACAACCATGAATATCCTAGAGTAAACTTTCAAATGCTTACCCAAACTCCATGTTAATATCTTAGTCTGGATATACTCTCTTTCAAAATTTCCAGAAAAGACAAGACATAGAAGAAAAGCTTTTCATTTACCTGGATGTGTGTAGTTTGGAATGAAAAGCAATAAAGTTAAATGTAAGGGTCTGAATTTTAAAAAAGGAGTCTATTCCACCTGCTTAATTTTCTATATAGAGGGTCAGCCTGTCTTTAAAAGGAGGGAGTAATTTATGCCGCCAGATGCTTTAGGATGCTGTTAAAAAAACCTAAGGACAGACGGGGTTTGTAGTACAACTTGTCACTCCAGTGTGCACAAGCACACAGCTGAAACTCGATTCATATGCACCAGGTATACAAAAAACCTCTTTCCACTACTCTAAAAGTCAAATATAAGAACAGGAGTGCAAAATTGTTTTCCTTCCTTCTTAATAATTTATGAGCATGCTTGGCCCTAGCATTGTATCTATTTATAAATACATCCTGTAGAAGCACTCCAGTAAGGGAAGTAAGGCTAAGTCTAGCAATGATACACCATTTCAGGTGTGGCTCTACTAGATGACTGAAAATTTAGGGCACAGATCTAACTATTGCCAAGTAACTGTTTCAAAAAAATGGGACAGTGTTTCAAATGAAAATAAGGTTTCTTTGGGGATTTCCTCCTCCTTAAAATGCCCTTGATCACACCAAAATGTATGGAAGTTATTAAGAAGCAATTTTCAGAAGAAATGTTACAGTTACGCCTTGTTGTACAGAAACATTTATAAAAATAAATTTAAAAAAAAAAAAAAAAGGAAAAAATGTCCATCCATGGAAAAATAACAGGTGCCTTTACCCCCTGGTGTTATGTCTTTGAGTATGTACAGGCTTGGAGAAATGTATAAATCACTTTATACATGGAACTCTTAAAAAACTAGAGATTTTTAGTACAAAGGAATCAATTCACTGAAGTAATGTCCACATGCTGTTGGTTTATGATATACTATATACACAAGAGGATCAAACAAAGGACCTCTGTTTTACAGTTACTGCTGTACTGTACATTAACATGTGGCTAATAGCCTTCTCTGGGTGAGATTTACACTTAGTATTACAAATAATATAACAATGCTGAAAATACTGATACAAAACAGCTTCAAGATGACATTTAAAAAATATTCCTCACTTTAACTGAACTGTTTTATCCAGGGTTTTTTAAGTCTCAGCTTTATAAAAGATTATCCAAGAAAATAGTAGCATCTAAAATGCTATTCTTGAAATGTATAGATGATTTTTTTTTTAATAAAGTGTAATTCAAAAGCCTGTTTTTCCAGGAAAAAAATAACTATAGATACAGTACATAAGGTAAAACTGGGTAATTATCTTTATTTATTTATTTATTTTTTAAATGTAGTATAGTATATTTGTATCCTGGAAAAAAATTCCTTGATTACAGTGTATGTTAACTTATTTACAGATCTGAAATATAATTGCATACATCAACTTTTGAGATGAGAAAGACTGAAATGTATTGTTAGTAAGAACCAAATTGTCCTTTCAATCTACCAGAACCTTAAGAGACTGCTCAGATGAAAATGTGCTTCTGAGTAGAGAAATTCTGTTACTACTATTTTTAACTATTTTGGTAGACTTTAAACATGAGTTTTAATGCAGGACCGTGAGTCTCAAATACCCATAGTTAATTCAGTCAAGCTGTGTTTGCAATTTTTGCACATTCTGTATTGGCAGTAGCCAAGAACACAAAGAGGTTTGTCAAACGTTTGTCTTGATTCTTCTGTATCCAGCTCTGGATATGCAAAATTACTACTAAAGAATACTTAGACAAAACCTGTTCTCTGCAACATCAGCTAATGACATTAATTTGCTCTAACCAAATTAAAATCCTCAATAAATAGAATCCTGAAAGTTCAGGCTGCTGAAATGGCTTTGCAGAATATCTGACAAGCTCATAGTCTATTTTTTTCTTAATCTAACCAATCCTTGTATTAATCCAAATATTAAGTAGTTAAGCAGCTATTTAACACTACGTAAAACATGTACTATTAATTAATTTTATATGCTCTGTGTGACTTACCTTTTAAAAGTTACAGCATTTTTAGTGGCTACAGAAGCTTCTTTTTCCATTATATGCTATTTCAGTTAAGTCACATTGGTTTGTTTCTTTGTGTTAGAATGTGCTGCACCTTTGTCTTTCATTATTAATCACCAGTTAGAGAGGTGACTTGTCTCAGATCTGCCTCAATCATACTTAAACATGCCAGATTATTTATAAACTACTAACTCTATGTCCTATTATCATTCAGCAGATTACCCTCCAAAAGAGAGGTTGTAAACTAAGTGTCATGTTTAGTATAAGCCACACATTTAGTGTTAACTTGACTGAGATGCCTGATTTTAAGCTCTCTGAAAGGGGAAAACAAGATCTTTTGTTACTGACAAGTCTACAAGTTCTGTGGTGTGATCAGATGACTTCTTATTCCTGAGAGACCAGCATGCTGCATGACAGATAGCATATCAGGATTCATCTCACTTGTGTGTAATGCATCAAAGACTAGAAAACCTGCTGAGCCAACTTACTAAGTGCAGATGATAAAGTCCACAGAAATTATGACTAACACAGGTAATTTGGCCTGAAGACAATTTCTCTAATTATAGTCTTTCACCCATTTTTGGTTTGGGAAGTGAAATTAAATGATGTGATGCATTACACACCCTATAATGTCACATTGTGTCATAAGTGATACAGTGGCTGTAAAGCACCAACATGACCAAGACTTGACATGTCGTCATAGAACAAACACATTCAAGCAAACATTGTTAACTTCAGGTAGGAAAAGGAAAGGCAAGGTTGAGGAACCAAGCTGATATGTGCAGCTTGGGATCCCGTTACTGACTCAAATACCTGGGATTTCCAGTCACTGCCTCTACTTGTGGCATGAGGCATTCATAAAACACATACAGCAGGAAGTGGTAACATACCTCAGAAAGAGAGCAAATTTCATTGTATTAAAAATAAACCCAATGTGTAAAAAGAAGGTCCTCAAAGATTTCTGATTCCTTATCTCCCTAGTCTCTATGAAATTCAAGAGTGTTTACTAATTACTTATCTATTCATTCCTCACATCTACTTTAACAGTAACATTATTAAACATACACAGTATTATTTTAGATCACCTTCTAGAACTTCAGGGAATAACAGTGGCTTACAAAGGGGAAAAAAATATAGTTAGCCAATATTGGACTAGCAATGCCAGCCAAATACTCCCTTTTATTATGCCCATGGTGACTTTTGCATGACAAATCAATCTCGTTATTTAACAATCTAGTTCATCCTTTTACCGCAGTTCCGGATGGGAAAGTATGGAACCTACAGACAATGTTAATTTTTAACTTTATTTTTTCTCAGTTGAAAGTAGCAGCAAATGAAAACTGAAGACTGAGCTCTAGTTGAGCTTATGTTGCTCATGATAAAAATACAAGCACCTTGTTACCCATCTTGTTGACCTAAAGTCTGTAGCTCTGCTGTGTGTAAATTGTGATGAAGGAAAACATTTTTTCTGCTGTACATGTGTAAAGAGATGGGTCCCCTCGGAGGCTGTCCAAGTCTCCCTGTGAAAGTGGTATGCTGCCGAGGTACAGCAGCTTGGTCTTTTGGAGCTCCTGAGAACATTGGGTAGCTGTCTGCCTTGGATACTGGCTTTGCTGTACTTGATGCCGTGGTGGCCAAACCATTCTGGGTGACTTCTGAAGCAAGGGTTTCATATGTACTTCTAGTATGCTTGATGACTTCCACAATCTCTTTCTCTTTCAGGAGGTTGCTCAGGTACAAACTAGACAGCTGACAGCTCTTGGTTTCGTAGGCAGTTGCTTGGTTGCCTGATGAGTATCTAAAAGGGTCCTCGGTGGGAGTATGTGCTGACTTTCTGTCCCTTGTGCTGAGATTTTTGTTCACCATTCTGTTTGGATATGTAGCCTGAGGAAACAAAACAAAGTATTAGTAATAGAACATAGTAGAAAAATGGTGTAAGATATATAAACCACTTCTCACTACAGCTGTACAGCACATGAGGCTGGTAGATTAAAACAAAAAATTAATATCCAATGCTGGTAAAACTCCCAAAGCACAGCTAGCATAGAACAGAACTATTGTTCATTCATATTTAACATAACTAATATCAACAATTATTCTTATGGATAATGATTTTTGCCACTTTCTTTGGAAAAATAGCTTCAATCAAAGGAGGACAACTTTTTTCAGAACATAATAAATGGATAAAAACACTCCATGAATTGTAAATAGATTTTCAAAAGTATTCCACATGAGGATACAACAAGAATATTGGTTGCATAGTTTTCAACCTTTAATACACTCAAATACTTACAAAATGTAAATAACCTCTTTTGTGAGTATCATCCTACAGAGACAAGAGAGTGAACTTCAATGCTCTGCAGAAAATCCCTGCATTTGTTGTAACTGAATGTTTCTGAAGTTATCATGTCACCCTATGCCTTTTGACAACCTGGTGATTGACATCATAAAATGGTGGGACATCCAGTCTCTTCTACATTTCTGGTTAGCTTAAACTTATACCTATGTTGTTCCTGACTTTTTTTTTTTTTTAACCAGCTGTTAAGAACTTTCATCAACAGCCTCCTCAGATAACCTTTTCCACTACACTACCTTTATTTTTAGGAAAAGTCTTCCTAATGTCTAAACTGAATCTTTCTGGCTCCAACACCATTCCTTCTATGTCTGTCTTACAATGGAAATGAAGAAAGAATTGTTTGATCTTTGAATACCTGCTTACGTCTTTGAAGAATGCTGTCAAGCTACCCCTTAATCTTCTCTGCTCCAAAATAAAAAATATCACATTGATCTTTTCTTATAGGCTCATCTTCTAGGCTCTGAGTCATTCACACTTGTCTTTTTTATAGATTATTTTCAGTAATTCCACATTTTTCTTGAAGTAAATGGACCAAGAGTACAGTACTTGGGGTAATCCCCTACAACTACCAAGCAGAAGCAGCACTATCAATCCAAATAAAGACTTCTTAATCTGCTTCTTCTTAATTCACTCCAGCATGAGGTTAATGATTTTATTTTGCAACAGCATGAAATTGTTCACTCATGTC
Source organism: Chaetura pelagica (assembly GCF_000747805.2). Lineage (NCBI taxonomy): Eukaryota > Metazoa > Chordata > Aves > Apodiformes > Apodidae > Chaetura > Chaetura pelagica. Next base: position 475,244 of record NW_009951982.1, on the reverse strand, counting down.
CATGTGGTTGTCCACGACAGCTCTGAGATATTTTTCTACACAAGTATTACTAAGTTGTTAGCCTGTTATTATACCACAGACATAATTCCTCATTTGTGTTGGTGGAATTTCAAAATTTTTCCTCTGATCTTTCACTGAATGTATCAAGATAATTCTGAATTCCAGTTTTATCACCCAAATTAATGTAAGATGTAAATTTAATAAGAATATTCTCCAGTCCATCATAAAGGTAGTAAATTAGCAGTATAGAACACTATAAAAGCTGACTAACAATAGGCTTCTGTTTTAACATTGGGACATTGGTAAGTAATTTCCAAGGACAGTTTTCCAATTTACTTTATACTTGTTTCATTTAGTCTGCACAGCATGTTTATAAAACAGTATCATAAGCCTTACTAAAAGCAAGAAATCTGACATCTAAAGCTTCAGTTCTAGCCAGAGGACTTGTTCCTGTTCTGTTGAATGAAATTAGATGGGTTTGGCAATTGATGTGATTTGTAATCCATGTTGGCTCTTGTTCATCTCGTTTCCTTCTATGTGCTCATAACTTGTTCGATTATATGCCTCAATTTCTTGTATAAGAATTGAAGTTAAACTAACGGAAAACATTACAATATATTTAAAATGAATCATAACCTCCCTCCAACACTGACAAAACTAGACATTGATACTGCACTCTGATTAGTATATAACTTGTTTTAACACAAATGCTTCAGGGCTTTTCATCTTGGTATACACTGCTCAATAAAAAGTTTAGGAACTAAGAACCATCTCTCCTCTTACACCTGCTATTGAAGTGCCAGCCAAAGCATATGATATCTGTTTAACCAGCAACCACTCTTGTTCTTGTCTTCATTTAGTGGGATTACTCAGTCATAAGCAGCATGACATGAATAACTGGAGTTTAAGCATGTTACTGTAGGTGTTTGTAGCCTGGGATTCAGAGGCCACTTCCAGTGAGAAGCAGGACTAATGCTGGAGGTCGTGGATTCATGTTGCATTACAGTTTTAAAAATAGCTTAGCATTTACTTTTGTCTCTTTAAATAAAACAGACAAACAGAAAAAACCCTAAACAAAAAACAAAACTTTGACCCTACCTTCAGCAATAAGACAGAGGTGGTTAACACGGAGAGACAGACTCATTCTATCAGATGCATAGTTAGTCATGGAATGAACACAGATTTTAATAGAAACATTGCCAAAAAGCACTACTGTCATTATTTATGATGAATTACTGAAAACAGTTTCTAACCAGGGAAAGAGAGAACAGGGGCCAGATGGGAGTCAAAATCAACAAGAAATTTTCTCTGCCCCTACCCCCAAATGACATTATTCTTCCCTATCGACCTATTGTCAATAACAGTCCAATGTTGCTCTGAATTTCACATAAGTTATTTTTTGCTATAATTCAACAACATAGAGTTTTGATAAGAATTGTTGTAAATTTTTTGAATTCAAGTAATTTAGCTTGAAAGAATCTAGTCCAACCAAGTTTTCTTGCTGGCCATTTTACAGTTATTTATCTGGTCAGAAAGGTAAAAGCCACACATACAACACCAGCAAGAAAAACACTTCAGAAAGACTTGAACTTTTTTTCAACCTATTTCTTCTTGTCTTCCTGTAACTGTTTCATGCAAAATTTTCTGCGCTGGTTTTTTAGGTACCAACTGCATCCTATGAGCATTAGGCGTGAGTGAGCAAAGCCACAATCCCAACGCATCTGTTTGCCAATTTGAAGGCTGAGTCCTCGTCCAAAGCTGAAGGTGGCTTCATGCCAGTTGTGTTCCAGCCTAGCCTAGAGCAGCTGCAGGGCTGCTGTAAACTGCTGCTTGGCAGAGCTCCAAGGAGCTGGTTTGCCA
>NW_009951982.1:453775-473353 GCF_000747805.2 Chaetura pelagica | reverse complement strand
CTTTCCCTTTTATTTTTCAGCAGCACAGCCAGAACCAGCAACTTCTCTGCCCCAAAAATCCCCAAGTGTCACCCTACAGCCTGCCTAACGGTGGATGCAGGAAAAAGGCTGCAATTAGGATGCAAATGTAGCTCTGAAATTTCTTTCAAAAGTAGCCCATTTAAAATGTATGGAGAGAACAAAAGCCTCCCATGTTGTTTCAAATATATCCTAAAGTCTAAGAAAACATCTGTATCTGAATTTCCTGATCAGATTAAAGATAAAAGGTGCATGCCTGCCTAACGGTGGATGCAGGAAAAAGGCTGCAATTAGGATGCAAATGTAGCTCTGAAATTTCTTTCAAAAGTAGCCCATTTAAAATGTATGGAGAGAACAAAAGCCTCCCATGTTGTTTCAAATATATCCTAAAGTCTAAGAAAACATCTGTATCTGAATTTCCTGATCAGATTAAAGATAAAAGGTGCATGCTTTCTCAGGAAAAAAAAAAAAAAAAAAAAAAAAAAAAAAAAAAAAAAAAAAAATTGATTTGCTGTAAAATTTTGATAGGTTTGTATCATTATAACTGGTGTTTTAAAGGTACATGAATATGAGATCTAAATATTCTAGGTTTTATTATTCCACAGTGGTGCTAAATACATGAACGCTGAACCAAAAGTGGGAATTTAATATTCAGAACATTTTTTTCAATAGATTTTTTTCATGGTTCCTCTTTGTTACTGTCATTTCGGCAACTTTTCCTTATATTAAGAAAAAAAACTCAAACCCCTCAGTGACTCAGTAATGAAAACTGACTAGTCCTATAGAGATCTCCAGAATGGGACATGTTATTAGAAAAACACTGCAGTCTTTCATCATTTTCCATTTTCAAACCCAATGAGTGATATACAAGAGTTAACAACAAAACAATACTGCTGCAGGACATTCAAAAATGGATATTGTTGCTGACTGCTTTGTGATAAAGTACTGACATAAAAAGACAGAAAAAGACACGAATTACAAAAACACCCCAAAAAGGATGCATATTTTTAAGATGCTCATGCCTAGAGGCATCTGGGTGTCTTTCATGCCTATAATGTAATACTCCCAAGTAGAGCCACTTTTTAAATACATCATTCTGACAGCAAGCATAGAGAATAAAACCAAACAAAATACTCTCTCACCAAGTGTTCCCAGTGCATCCTGATAAACAGCCAACAGTGCATTTGAAAAACAAGGTTTTACCACCTCAAAGGATTGTTGCTTTCTGAGGTGTTAAAGGAAGCACACTCTAGAGACAGTAATTATTCTGACAGAAACTTGATAACTTTCTGGTTTCTATTAAATTTTCAACTGCTTAATTGTTTTGTGTTTGCAGCTACACAAGAAACGTAAAATGTGTTCTCTGATATAACATTAACTATATAGCCAAGCATAGCTCACTTGGCCCTTCCTTTGTCAGGTCTCAGCTGGACTGCAGCACCTTCTGTAGACAGCTTCCATTTGTAGCCTAGACCAGAATTCAGAAAATATAAAGCAGCATATATAAAGAAGCAAAATAGAAAGAAATCAAGGCACAAAACAAGGTTCTAAAGCTTTATATTTCTTCAAAGGATGGAAACGATGAAGGCTTGCATCATGCTTTTGAACACATATCCTTTCAGGTGCCTTTCACAGTTCTGACAGTTTATATAAATGCAGGTCTAATTTACCAAAACACAGGTTAACTCAGCACTTTGGTATGCCACATCTACACCTCCTCCCTTTTGTGCTTACAAGCTTCCAGCGTAGAGATGATCTAATACAAAATGTAATTTAGCTGCAGCAGGTAATTGTTCTTCTTTCAAGTCTCTAAAAAAGCACCCACTGTTATTGATTTCAGCAGCACCTGGACCATGAGAGTAGCTTTTACAACCTAGATCTGCACGTATTGATCAACTGACGCTGCTTTCTGGCAACATGTGACACTTGAAGAAAGAAAACCCATTGTGTCAAAATAAGGCATGGACTAGTATCAACAAGTTATGGGCAAGAACCAGCTGTTCTAACTTGTTACAAAATGAATGCAGTCAATAAAGCAGAAGCATTCCACTTTCTGCCTTTCAAACATCTTTATCTACTTACTGAAAGCAAAGTTTATGACAGGCTAAACTGCATACCTCCTTCCAATAATGCCTTTTTAAGCAACAGGTTGATTGAATACAAGTTAACTATAGTGGTCTGCTAATGTCCTAAAAGGATTTTCTGGTAGTGATGACACTGTGCGATAAGCAACACACAGAGGGCTGAAATAAGATATTAAACTTCTCAGCATAGAATCATCCTTCAAAATTTTCCTTTATGTAACTAATAACGCACCATTAAGGCAACAAGGTGTAAAAAGATGTAATGCTCTTTTATAAAGCAGGAAGAAAACAGTGAAGAACTTCCCATTAATCATCAGTAACTTACAGACAATCGCTACTCTGCATTCTCAATAATGCATTTCTAGAGTTAACTAGAAGATTTTTCTCACTAGTAAAGGTAATAGAAAATGTTACGTTTTACAGCTGTTTACCATGCTTTCCAAAGTAAACATTTGGAACTTTGGACCTGTTAACCAGCGTTAGTCATATTCTTCCAAAGTGCTACAAAATTAATTTAGATAATACAGAAAACCACTTGTAATACCCTATGTCTTAAAAATTCTAAATAACTATAGAAATACTAATGGAAATGAAAAGTTCTGAATAGTGTGGCTCTTTCAGATATATGACTACAGAATGGTATGACATATTATATGAGATAGCACAATTTATTTTACACAATCCATATATAAGACTTCCCCAAGAACAGAAAGTCGATCCACTGAAGGTAATTTTTACCAGGAGGACTTTTCATCTTTTGGAGCTGGGGACAAAATGGTAAGGCAGATTCAATGAACTTTTACTCCCATTTAAAAAATCTGTTAAATTTTGGAAACATCCTGTGTTCAGTAAAGACTAGCTCCCCTACCTCGAGCAGTTGATAACACCTCTGTATCTCTTTATGCCTTTGGCATCTTTTTTCACTGACATTGTATCCCATAGCTGCTTTGAGTAGCCACAGCTATTGCAGCCACTGATGAGGAAAATGCCTCCATTAAGCTCTTATACACAGGCTCCACCTTTGGCTATGGGCAGCAGCGTCTAGAATAAGGTGTCCAAGTCAGACTTACTCATGGACCTTCTAGAGGACTGAATAGATTGCATGTTCACCAAGCACTCTGGGTCTCGCTGTTTCTGTGCAGCCCAAGAATTAAGGGCCATGCTTTTAGCTACGGTCATATAGAAAGCCAGAGGTGTCTACACTTAAGATCCTCTTTGGCGTAACTGATGCAAAATAAGATGACAGAAAACAGAGAAGTGGATCCATGGGAACACCAGGATCACTTCAAAAGGCCACAGTTCGTGCAATGTGAGCAGTGAAGCATGACACAAAGGTCCTGAGGAAACACTAATGAAGCTTGCTCTGGAATTACAAATAGGAAAACAACACAAGTGCTAATTAGCCCTTCTGAGAGAGTGTGCTACTCAGGTGACGTTTATTGCTATGCGAAGGCAGTTGTGGTGGATTTGCAAGCCAAACTAATATTTCAGTACAGCATTTGATGTACCATGTAGACATAGCAAGTTTTTCAGAGATTTCCACCTCATGCCTTATATATTTATTTTAACAACCAGATGCCTGAAAGCTGTGAAGTCCATTTCTAGCCTCAGGCCTGACATGTCATCAAAAGCCAATTACCATATCTGTAGATAATCTAAATTAACACTGACTTGTAGGTGGCAATTACCTTTGACAACTAACTGCTATTATATACATGTTTAGGTTTTTACCAAGTTTCTAATTCAAGTGTTACTTATTTTCCTACTCTAATGTCACCTAACTTGATTTCCTATAGTATCAGAAAGTCTATATGTAACATAAAATTCATATGACTATGTATTTAGTTAGATAAGACACTGGGATACAGTTGTCTTAGAATGACTAGTCTAAAAAAGATTTAAATATGCAATGTTCAATATTGCTACAATATAGAACTATACTATGTAGCTCTGTATCTGGGACATACCTTTAGGAAAAGAAAGAAAAAAAATAGTGTCCACATTAATTGTTTTTATAAACTCTCATTTAAAATGTGGAAATACCTATTAGACACTATGCTTACAGATGTATTCCTGTTATGTTTAAGATGAGAAACATAAATACTTTGGCACATGAGGCTTTTGCTTTGTCAGCTGGACATACAGGAACTCAAATCTCTATTGTATCTTTGTATATTTTTATTATTTTACTTTCTGTGAAGAAAATAAACACATCGTTAAGTCAGGGCTTTCTTGTCTTTCAACCAGTGAATATTACAAATCAGATTTCTAACAACATGTGCCTTCTGAAAAAGGCACGCTCGCTCTTTCATCTAAAAAACCACACAAAACTCCAGATGAATTGCACTTAGCCAACATTCACCTGTTTATATTACATTCTTTAACAGCAATAAAACCCCTTTCCATTAGCCTGAGTTTCATAAATTTGCATCATTCTTTTGAAAGCAATAGGGGCTCAACTTATAAGAACAACAGGGAAACTGCATAAATTGACAAATTGTATTCAGCTACTGTCATGTTAATCAGTGACACATTCCCTCAGCTCAATATACAGTCTGCAAAGGAGAATTCAAAGGATTAACAAAAAAGGCAAATTTTATCCTGTTGAGAAGATAATAAATCCTAATAACTCTTTAATTGACTTGACTTTTTATTCTTCTGACAAAATTACTGAGACCAAGGCATCCCTGAATGGAAAGATAAAATAGCATTTTTATCTTAATATATACAGATATCTAAGGACAACTGGTTTAGGACTGAAACATCACAGAATACCCACATTTTCTTATCTCTAAATCAATTTCCATAATCGAGCCTTTTTTGTGGTTAGACAAACATAATAAGCAGCCACTGAAATTTCTTATTTTCTTCCTTTTAAGAGAACCAACATCAAACATTTTGGCAAAAATGCTGAAATACCCTTATTGGTTTCTGCTTCTCTATTAATTTGCCTAGCATAAAGGTCTGCAAGAATATATTTCATATTATACTTCCCACTTTCTGTAATAATGAACATAGGCAACCCCACTGCCTGTTGCAGGATACTCTTCCTCTGTAAAAGCTTACGTTTTCTTTTCTTTATAGCTCACACTGTGGGTCTTTCCCATGAAAAATGTAACAGAAGGTGACTTAATCACTTGGGTTTATAGGCTTTTCAGCTATAAAGTAATGCAGTATTGCTGACTTAGCAGTTGCTGCATAATAGCTGCTAAATTGGTTGAGAGTTTTAGGCTTCTTGTGACATAAGCACCAGCTCAACACTTAACCTCTGCTGTTTGCCATCTTGTTCCATTATGCACCATTTTAACAGAACTCCTAAATTCTGGAAGGTTTAAGTGATATCAGAGTGCCATTGAATCTACTTGCAAAACTTCCACCTGCTTTATTGTGTTGTCTTAAGCGGGAATGAAATTAAGCATGTGCCTGCAGGCTATTTATTAGTATACAAATTACGGACCACTGTGTTTTTGTCTGAGCAGCACACCTCATTGTGATGGCAGCCTCTTAACCCTCTCCTGCCAAATTAAGGGTGTAAGTTACTTTAAAAACTCAAACCCAAAGTAATATGTTCAAACACACCATTTTGAAAAAAGGTGTTATTTTATTACATTTTAAGAAAAAAAAAAAGAGAGAAGCATTGTTTTCCAATTAACAGTCTTGAAAGATGAGTATCTGCTTGGTTACAGCTGTATGTCAGACACATTTTAGAAATACAAGGTATGCCTCAGAGATCAATACTGAGTTGGGTCCTGTTTAACATCTTCATTAATTATTTCCTCCCATCAGCCATAACAGTGCTGTTTTAAAACTGATTTATCTATAAAGGATCCATTAAATATAATTCACAGGCAAAGAACCTGCTTATTGGCTGAGAGGGTCAAACACTTAAATTGTCTAAAAATTTAGCCAATGTAGCTAAAAAGGCACCATGCTTAAAATTCACAAAATCCCTAGAAGCAGGATGACAAAACTTTGCACACAGACAACAAAGCTGTCTAAGGCAACAAAACAGACACTCCAATTCATTGTTCACTGAAAGAAAAAAGACTGTCAGTGTTTGAAATTCATGAAGGAGGACAATGCATGAACACACACTCGCCCACATCCTGGGGACTTGCATTTGACTGACATCCACCAACTCATAAACGCCTATAAAGCACACACAAACAACTCCCCAGAATACCCCAACCACATCTGAAGTCAGCTATGTAGGCTATGCTTACAACACATCTTACGTGACAGTATTTAGGAGGCAACATCTCACATATTTCTCACATCAAGATTTCTGCCTCTCAGCCACTGGCAAACCTCTCCTCTCACTTTCATAAACCTTGCAGGAAACAGAATACCATTATAATTCGGGGCACATAACCACCTTGCTGTCTCAAGGTGTCCAGCTAGTGCATGTCATGTACTTTGCAGTCTCTCAAACACACTCTGTTGTGATCTGGAAGATGCTTAGGCAGTATTTTGACCATTCTTTGCTCTGGTCCATAGTAAAACTCTTCCTTAGCTGTGGAAACAGATTAAGCAGGGAGTCCTGAAGTGAAAACAAGTATATTGAGGTCACTCATGCCTATGCTGCTACACATACTGAAAATGTTAGAAACCCCAATTCACTAACATTCCCACATTAACCAGGAGGAAAAATCTTGAATTAAGTGTTGCGTGGGCACTGAAGCACAACTGAACATATTTGTCCTAACATATATCTAATTTACTAATGCCATGATAGTTACAAGATTACATCTCCCTGTATCTGGCTAAGCAATTGCGTGCAGAACCGTGAGTAACCTCAGGAAGACCCAAGCAAACAGCAGGACACCCACCAACTGCTACCTGCCACATGTAATAAGCAGCATGAAGTCACCCTGTCAGAGCAGTCTCAACAGTTCACCTCCCTAGGCCAAACAGGTTAACAGCTGACTTGTGGCTTTTCATGTAGGAATAATTACACACTTCTCAGCAGCAAAGTCTTGTGCTGATGTGCCGCTTGAATAGCAGTGGGGAAGGAAACTGAATGCAGAAGCTCTGCAGCCAAATATGGTTACCCCAAACCTGCAACACAGCCCCTTTTTTTAGCCACAAGTGGTGGTTTTTAGTCCTCAGAATATTGGTTCTTTGAGAAGATTCAGGATCAAGAAACATCTCTATTTCATCTTGCTCCTCCTTGTCCTCTTTTTCCACTTACTCATTTTCCTGGTCAATGCAACTACAAGGAAGAGGAAGTTAGGGCAGTTGCTTCTATGCCAAAAATTGATTTTTTGAACAGTCACAGGAACAATATGTCAAAGAGTGCCAGCAGAAAGTGTTGAATATGTTTGTGTGCCAGGCTGCAGTGCAGAGAACTGCTCCTGCCCTGAGCTTCAAAGAATTTGAATGCTGGTACCAGAAGAAGAAATTATCAAAGCAGGAATCATACTCTTTCTGCAAGCTTGACCTGTGATGTGGTGCTTTGTGATTCCCTTTCCATGAACTACTCTGCCTTAGAAAGAGGGAAACACACAGCTGCTTGAAATCTTTTCATGAGGTGCAGTGATATATGGAGTAAATTGTGTTGCAAAAACAAGCTCTAACTGATTTTTTTGCAAACTGGTTTTGAATTGAAATGGGCATCTTAACTTTTCAGACCACTTTCCTTTAAATGCAGAAAAGTATGTTAGAAAATAATAAATAGGAAGTAGTCACTATGTAGAAAGAAAAGCACTCTCTGCTTAGTACCTGAAGATGAATGCTAAAAGTGTATGTGAATTTCAAGCTTTCTGTGGGAACAAAAAAAACCCCCTGCTTTTAAGTAGCAGAAGTAGCTTTAAAGTAGCAGAAATGTAGGGTCTCCTTTCTCTATAGAAATTATTGAAAAATAGCCTGCATTTAGCACCTTTCATTGCAAGATAGAGCAGCATTGCTTTGCAATCTTAATAGTAGATCTAACTAAATTTATGCCTTAAGTTCAACACACATTGTTACTGGAATCTGTAAACAGAATGTCTCATCTTAAGTCCTAATTATCATTGAACCATGTCCTCCTGAAAGCTCTGATAAGGCCATCTAGGGGTTTTGGTTTTTTTTGTTGTTTGTTTGGTTTTTTTTCCTGATAACAGTCAATTAGTTTTATATTAATAGAATTTAAATATCACAATATCAGCTTAAAATAAGATCAAGCAGACTTGCATGCCCACATAAAGGAAAATAAAATATTAAATTATACCTACAGCACAAATATAAAAAACTTTTCTGTTTTTATGTATAGTATATATTTACACAGAAAAAAAAATATTTTTTAAGATCTTAATTAATCAATATATTTGTACCACCTTCCATGGGGCTTTTAATGTTAAATCATTTTCAAACAATGCTGTATATAAGAAATCTTACAAATGCAGAGAAGGAAAGAACTTGCATAGACATCTAAAAGCAGAAGGGGAAAAAAAAGAAACACAAGAGGGAAAAAGAAATAAATGTCCCACTTACAAGAAGTGTAAGAACAGGTCAGGTCAGATTAAATCCATGTGCATGTGTGTACAAACTTAGTATCATAAAATATAGATGTCACAACATAAAATATATAGATTGTGCTGATAATATTCACATAATGTTACTGGGAATGTTGACATGATGCACTGGCAAAATCTGACCATTTTTTACTTATAGAACTAGTGCAGATGAAGTAAAAATCACACAATCTAATTAGTCCACAATACCATAAACAATACCTATTATACTTCATTTCATTATCTTGGGGGGAAAATATATGGCAATTAGCTAAGCTATTTTAACTTCATTCTTACCTTTTATGGTTGTTAATAGTAGAAAGCTAAGAAAGGTTGACATGTTAGTATACAAAATGCTAAATCAGAAAAGGACATAAAAAAAAATATAAAATGCTACTCTACATTTATACTATGTCAGCACAGCCTTTTAAAAGTATTCTTAGTAGAGTTTGCTAAATATAGGTGATTTCCAGTTCTTACCAACAGCCAGGGGATGAGAAGGAAATGACATATGAGAATAACATAATTTATAGGGTTGTGGCATTAAAAAAAACGGATGTCCCTATCTTGACAATATTTTGCATGTGAATTATAGCACATGCACAACATTCTCAAGCCTATCTCAGAAATGCCCTGTATTTAACAGCAGTGTTTCTGTTTAAACTGTATATTGCTATGTTTAACTGAAGCCATTATCGTTTCCTTCTCAAACGTAAGGCAACAGGAGGTCTACATTGTAGGGAATTATCTCAAGCTGATACTAAAAAAGCAGGGTACAGCTTCCACAGAGCATTATTTAAACTTCAGCCGCAAGGGCTTGGGGTTCTCCATAGAATGTTTATCTTGGGAACCATATTTTTGAAAATTATATCAAACAAAAGAGCTGCTGCCATTGTAGTCCATATGGGCTACAAACCCATGTGCACAAAACTTACCCCACTAGTTAAGTTTTGCGTCTTTGTCATTTTTACTGTTTAACTTTGGGTAAATGCTTCCTGCTGCTTCAAAAGGGGTGGCCTCACTACAGTCATCCTTACCTGCTAATTCCCTTGCGCTGCTGTTGGAGTTTGAAGAGCTATACAGTGAATTAGATATGGAATCTGGTGGGTCTGAAAACCACATCTTTCAAATACCTCTATGTGGAAAGATATTTTTTAGCCAGAACAGCTCATTGATCAAGCTCACCGTGGGGTTGTACAAATGCTTTTTATTTGCACAAGGAAAGCAGCCAGAACAATCAGTCGAAGAGGAAGAAGACACCAAGAAGATACCAAGATATTTTTTTTATTACTTTTTTTTTTAATGAGAGGGCATCAAAGTGGCAAGCAAAAGTGGGTTATGCAAAAAGGTTTGGTGAGGATCCACCTCCTACTCTGCCTGAGCTCTGCTGCCAGATGCACAGTACTTCCGCTTCTATTGCACTTTGATGCTAGCAAATGCACCATTGGCACTTTGCCCTGAAGAGAAGCAGGACTCCTGTAGACACATGGGATTATAAAGCTCTGGTGGCAATGATCCCACGCATCTCCAGTGCCAGAGTTGTCCCTGTGCTAAACTGTAACTTTCATATCCTGCCACCTCCATGCAGCTTGATTGGCTACTGGATTTGCCATGTTCAACTCTCAGACTTTTATTCCTAGTTATGGTTTGTCAAAGTGTGTAAGCAGCTGCAAGTACTTGTTAAGTCTTCTTCTAGATGTGACAACTGTGGGAGTTACCAGCTTTGCAGTTTCACAAGGTCACCATCTAACTATTGAATTTGCTGTTAAAGAAGTTCTTATTCACTTTGAAAAAAAGCCATAAATACCCAGCTATCTTAAGTCCTACCAAGCCATGACCTTGGTAAATTTTCTTGTCTTCAAGTAAATAGTGACAAAGCCCCATCAAAACCTGAAAAAAAAAAAAAAAACACAACACACCCAGCCTTTCATTATTCTTTATAGCACCTAAATTATGAATAAACATATTGCACTGGAACAAGCACTTTTGCATGGGTTCTACATTGTCTCAGCATACTAACTGATCAACTGACTTCTTCTCTGAGATCAGATTTATTCAAAGACAAACACAGGATGTTGTTCTGTATGGTGATTAAAAAAAAAACCAACAACCTGCAAAAGTGTATTGTTCTTATATTTTCCAGGTTTTTAAACAAAACATAAAGATAAAACTTATTATTAAATTTGAGAGATAAAATTATTCAATAAATACTGATATGAAAGCCTACTCATCATAAGAGGATATAAAAGTCTCTTACCCATATTATGGAAGTGTCAGTTGCAAGGATGAATAAAGTACTGTAGTTTATCATCTTTCAGCAATTCAGCTTTGATAATTTTTCCATCTGAATTTTCCCTCATTTTCACTTGCCCACTAATACAACCACTACCACCTGCTATCTGATCACCTCACAAATGTTAATACAGTTATTCTTATGACAAGGGATGAAAGGAAGAATTATCAGTTTATAGGCATATGACAGACAGATGATTGATCATTTCCTAATTTTACACCAGGATCTTTTGACTCCAGGATTGATTCATGTTTTCTGAACTCTAGTCTAGACGAACATGGTTCTCACTACTATGCTCCCTGTAAAAGATACTTACTTTTACACAGAGAAAATAAAAGGTTCATTATTTTTTATTACAAAAAAGATGATGAAATTATTAATGCACTCTCATACTGCAACACCTGAATTCCATCTGTTCTGGCTTGGCAGGCATTTGCTTATTTTTAAAACATGACAGATTCTTTATCAGACTATATCACATTTAATATTATTCTCAGACTTACTATTCAATATAGGGCAAACACATAAGCACTACCTCTATGTCCTGTTGCATATATTGAAAAACACTTTAAAAAATATCTTACAACTTTGAATTATTTCAGTATTTCTATCTTGAGAGTGAACATATGAGGTTTTTTGCTTATCCACATTGCTTGCAATCAAGTGATGTAATGACATACAAATCCTTTTTCATAGTTAAACCTTTCTTCTCTTTACAGATTTCTGGGAGGAAATTTTTAATTTAGACAAATGATTGCAGATGGTGACATAAAGCTGTACAGAAGATGAATGGTAGTTGTGGCTTTCAGGTGAAACTGTTTTATACAAAGCCCTCGTAAGGTCTTCAGAATATTCTATCCCTGAAAATAGAGCTTAGCAAGGATTTAAGTCTTTAGTCTAAACTTGTGCTAGTTGCTTACAAAGAGTGGTTGCTCACCAGATCTATTTCTGTAGTCAATCATACAGCTATATGACTTTTATAGGTTGGATTTGTTGGGGTTCCCTCACCCTGGCTTCTGATATCTTTTGATAAATGGGAAATATGAGAGCTGCCAACTCCCAGGAGTATCATGTGAGAATGTATTGCCCCTGGCTTTAGAGATAGCACGTCAGATAATTTAGAAGGAAGAAATTATTTCTTCTTCTTTATATATTGTGAAATGTGTATCTTCAGATTTTAGAGGCAGCTCTAAAAAGTATAATTCAAGGCAGGTCATTAAGTGCATGATCATAGTTTTTGTGCTTTTAAGCTTAAAGATGAAAAGCCTCGTTCACCTCCCACATGCTCTGTTATGATGGAAGCTCAGACAGTGCAATGGAGAAGTTGCCACTATACAAGAATCCTTTGCTTCTCATTTTTATTTCAAGTCTCTGAACTCTGCACAAAACACAGCAGAATGCTTTCCTGAGGCTGTTAAAAACAATGGTATAAGGTATATGTATTCCATACATATATCCTTCCATCCATTGCACATATTGCTTTTAAAATAATCCTATGGGCTTATTTTACTGCCACATGTTCCAGCCTAAGTGATTCAGTGATACTTTTACTGTCTCCTCATACATTGAGGATTGGTTTCCTGTCTGAAATAGCTAACTTCTGCCCTTCCTCACCAGCATTGCTAAGTATCATTAATTAAAATACATTAATTAAAAAATAAATAAATGTAGAAATAATCTGATTTATATTTCCAGGTGCAGTCATATAAAATCATTAGGCTGCTTCTTAGGTTTCATTTTGGCCCTTAAAAGATATAACTGAATCATACAATCGAATCGAATCATCCTGGTTGGAAGGGATCTTGAAGATCATCAAGTCCAACCATAAACTAAATCTCCCTACCCTAACCTAATTTACCTGTTCAGTGCTTAAATAGTGTTGCTAAGCACTATATCTGTATTTCTTTTAAATACCTTCAGGGATGGTGGCTCCATGGTGGCTTCCAGGGATGGTGACTGAGTAGTTTCTTACCAAGGAATTTACAAACTGACTTTAGAGAACTCTTAATTAGGCCCTTAGTAATTGGGATTTCTTTCTGAATTTTTTTAGAGTGTAGGGAGTTCCACAACACATTAGGTCCTTGCTGGAAAGAAGTCTTCTCAAAACTATATTAATATATTAGACATTTTAAAAGAAAAGCTCATATTGCTACTCTGATCCTGCAGTGATATATCCCAAGTAAGACTGAGTGCTTACCTGGAAATAACCAAATACCATTTTCCCTTTCAAATTAACCTCCAGTATGCTTGCCAAAATGCATGATTTTGGTGCAGCAGGACAGCGGGCTGAATTTCAATTGAAAAAATATCTCCATTACAACTTAGTACATAGAAGTAGAAAAATTAAAAAAACATTATCTAATGATTGAGGGTTGAACTTTGTTAAAGTTTTGCATTAATTCTTACAAAAAATGTCTGGATGAATTATAAGGGACCTTTTGCAATTTCAGTAAGTCTACATTACTCCAGTTGACCTTTTTTGAAAAGGAGATCATGGTATTTAGTATTTTGAAAAGTCCCAATAAAATGTAATTATGTAGTATTTAATTAAGTTTGGAGACTAAGTCCTAGGGAGTCTTTAAGTACACAGTATTTCATGTTATTCTTTCCTGTTGTTGTTTTAAGAAAAATAAATGAAAAGGAAGCTTTTTAATCTGTAATGGAAAGCCATTTTACTTTTATTCAATTTATTCATGAAGCTGCTTGTTCACAATCAAGCTAATGCAGTCCTCGTTGAAACAAACAGAAATAAATTCATTTGATTTCACCAGGCTTTGGGGTCAGGACTCCAGTGGACTGCTGTATTTCTGTGGTTACAGACTGCAATGTAGCAGGAAAATACTGTCTATAATGTAGAGCACAATCATCCATTGTACTCTCAATATAATTTTTTAATCACTTTTTCATTGAAAATTGTCACAGTTCTCTATTTTTGCAGCACGTGGTAGTCACTTTGCCATGTTTTATGTGAAAAAAAAGTTTCATAAAAAAAAAAGTGTAATCTTTAGGATACAAAGCAGGGGGTTTTGGCATACCCTTATGTCTTTAAAATTAGACTAGATATTTCTGATCTTAAAACTCTTGTTTGTGCTAGTCATGCAGGGATACCAATGGATGACCAACGACAGGGAAATGGGCAGCAAGCTGAATCAGGAGAGGTTTAGGTTGGATATCAGGAAAAGGTTTTTCACCCAGAGGGTGGCTGAGCACTGGAACAAGCTCCCCAGGGAAGTGGTCACAGCACCAAGCCCACCTGAGTTCAAGAAGCATTTGAATGATGCTCTCAGGTACATGGTGTACGTAGGGGTGCCCTACACAGGGACAGGAGATGGACTCGATGATCCAAATGGGTCCCTTCCAACTCAGCATATTCTATGATTCTATAACTACCCACCTCAGAGGTTCTATTAACGCTAGAAAGAATTTCCCATCCTAGGGCTGCAATTATTCAATGTCTCAATAATGACATTCCTAGCCAATGAGATTCTTTGTCACCCACATTACAAGGAATAAGGCACTGTTTAGATCGCTGTGCCTTACGACCAGCTCCCTGTAGTCAATACTCTCTCTTACAGCTAAGAAGCAAAATCCACATTTTTCCCTCTTGAAGACATGAAATTCATTAGCATTAAAACTGACAACTAAGTTAAAGCAAGAAATTTGGCTTTTTGAAACTGCTCAGACTACAAAACGCTGGAAGTAATAACAAAACATCAGAAAAAGGAAAAATGTGTAGACTAGCAATTCAAATGGGGTAGCAATCTCATGACAAAATGCAGAACCATGTAAGTTATTTTTTGAAGTATATGAAAAATGTCAGACTGTTTTATGAAATACTAATTTAGTTAGCATTATACAGTATACTGCATTACAGATAATACTTTAAGATTAATTTCTGAAACAACTACAGAATATTTTCAGCCCATTTCCTTCTCAGCAAATGCACAAAGCATCTCATTCTGTTAACACTGTTGTACACCAGCATAGTCAATAGCCCTTAAAAGAAAGCAGAGTGGATCGTAATGGCAGAGTTTGCATAAAAATTTACTGCATTTTAAACAGTAAAACTGAAAACCTACCACCTTGTGGGAATCAAAATTAAATTTGGATCCAAACTTGTTCACAACTGACAGCTTTAAGCTCATATATCACTCCTAATACGCATTATGAAAAGCAACATTGAAATTTTCAGTTTAACATTACAGCTCAAATTTTCCAGGGGAAAGATTGAAATGCAACCTCTGTCTTTTCAAGGGAAGACCAAGACAGATAATAACTTACAGCAACTTAGTTTGTTATTTTTTAAATTTTGTTCAGTCAAGCAGTAATGAGAAACATATTGCAATTCTTATGACTAATCAATATTCTGTAATGATCTCGTTACAGAAAACCTCACAAGAAGAAACAGAAGGCCCAGTTAGCCTACTCTGTGTAATAAAACGGTCAATTTAAGCAATGCACGCTATTTTCCATTTTCACTCCTATAATAACGCATCAGTAACAAAGCATTAGTAAAGATTACATTACATTGCATTCTGCAATTTAATTAGGGAACATTCATCTTTGAATCAGCAATCCCCAGGTTTTCTGCTTTTCAGCAGCTGACAAATTTTATTCTAGCTAAGAAAGCTACACCACTGTGAAGCCTCAAGGGGCTTGTTGCATCCCTGCACAGAGGCATTATCTACCGATGCTGCTTTGCGGCTGGGAGCAAAGGAGAAGGCAATGAAGCTTAAGTGGACCCTTTTTTGCAAAATCTTTCTGTGTGCCTGTACTGGGTGCAGGTGTCCAGGTTTTGGTAGTGGGTGGGCTGCAGGGGCCTCTGTGAGGAGCAGCCAGGACTGCCCCAGGCTGGGTACAGCTGGTTCCAGCCAGTTCCAACCATCCCAGTGCACGGCTGAGCCCCTCAGCCAGGATGGTGGCACCTCGGGGAGAGAGTATTCAGGAAACGTCAGAAAATGCTGGGCTGTGGGAGAAGGAGGGAATAACAAAACCTCTAGCATACAAAACAATGGGAAGGGAAAACTTATGAAGTATTAATAATTCAACTTTTTTCTGCCTCTGTTCATAAAGCCCCCAATTAAGACACTTTTCATAGCTTTGCTATTTACATGATGTACAAAGCTATGGTAGAAGCTGATCTTCACTGGGCATGATGATCTCTTGCAATGAATAATAAGTATCTTTTTGGCATTGCTAGAAATTCTATGTCTTTTACTACTCTGTATTTTTTTATTACACAGTAATGGCATTCAGAGAAGGAACTGACTTGCAGTACACTCTTCAAAATTAAAAGAGTCAGCAGACTATTAGCCCAAAATAATTCCTTCAGAGATATTTTTCAAGCTTTATTTCACTGATGAGCACTAATAAAAGATGTATTACCAGAGCCAGTCAGTACAACCTGGAATGTATTTTCAGCACCCTGAACAAACTAATGTCTTTTAGGTTTGAGAGAAGGATTTTGAGCCTCACAGTTTCCTTGCTTTCTCAGTGTGAATAATAAAAGAACAAATAAGCTTCTCATAAGACTCATTCCTGAGTTAGCGAGGGTTTTTTTCCTACTTAGAAAAGAAGAAAGTAGTACAGCAATTCATGTAAGTACTGTGCATAGACCATTTTTTTTCCCCAGATTTGTTGCCTTAAAAAAAAATATTTTTTTATTCTTAATCTGAAAAGCAGTTACAAATTATCTTTGCAGGTTCCAATATTCTGGTGATAAGTCCCATCACACCTAATATGTTTCCCATCACAACATCTAATGGTATAGTGCTCATGCAAAATAAAGCTAAAATCGATGCAAATGGAGAAAAAGTAATTCACGTTAGTTTGCCACATTTGATTTAAACAAACCATTTTTGTATGATTCCATGGGGCTTCATCATCACTTAATTACCACATACTCAAGAAGTTTTATTCAATAATGACAGAACCAGGCAGAGTCTTAATACAAGCTTTTGCTAAGTTAATTCAGTATAGCAAGACCATATGCAAATACAGATTATTTCTGATGTTATGAGGGTCTGTTATATTATTAGGTAATGATGTGACATGACTTGACACTGAAAACCATAAGCATGAATTCTCAAAGGTTTTCTCAAAGCTTCGTAACTGCATGGTTGCTATTGGGAAAGCATCTAAGAATTCCAAAAGACTAACATTGTAACATTACACGTTCTATAGAGATACGTACCTATGTACTGTGCAATGAAAATCAGTACATAACCAAATTTATTTGTTACTTTATCACTCCCTCCAGTTCCTCCTTATTCTACAGAGCTCGTAGTGTCTTATAATGAAAAATGCAAAATACACACAAATAATAAACCCACAACTACATACAGTTGATAAAATGATTTCTTGCCTACATGAGACTCACAACAGAATAAATGTCCAAGTACTACGGATCTGCCACTTTGGTGTTTCGTATCTCCCACATATACCTAAGACTACAAAACTCTGGAAGAACAGAAACATAATTAAAAATTCCAGCAGTACCAATCCTAGTAATTCACACAATATACAAATTAAGCATAACAAACGCTTTACCTTATCCATGTAATGTTACTTGTAGAAAGTAGGGGTCCTACTTTTTCATGGTATGTGCCCACTATTTTAAATGGCCTTGTACCCAGGAATGTAGTTAGCCTGCCAAATTTTAATGAAGATTATACCACAGAGTGATAAATAGAGGTACAAGGACTCCAAAGGATACATAAATTGAGTATGCTGAACTGTTGTCATAAGCAGACATTTTCTCTTCCGATGTTAATTTTTGGCAGCATCACAACCATCAGACTATTTCATTAAAGCTAAAAACTGACAAAATTAATGTATTCTACTTTGAGAGCCTTTTTCATTTTAGTACAACTGGAAATTTCTCATATTTCTGTTGTAAGATTGAGGTCCCTTTGCTGCATAAGCAAAGCAAAAATACGAACTTTCAGTCTGCTGATTTAATGGACTGTAGGTAACACATTTTCATAGTAGCATTGCTCATATATTGGGGTTTTTAACATACATTTTTTGTTCCAAGTCAATTATTCAACAGAAAACTTCTTTTAAATTCAATACCTATAAACCTATTTTGTATTCCTCCTCATTCCTCCCTTTACTCTGATAAACATTTGAATGATACCTATATCTCTGTAAAGATCATCTTTCAAATCCCATATCCTGTACTCACAATTTAAAATAAAGAAAAAACAAGCCTTTTGGCCATCACCTCTGCAGCTTTAACAGAGGTCTAAAGATGCATAATCTTCAAAATTTGGTTCTGGTTGCCAAATGCACTAGTAGACAGCTAATCACAATATTACTGGAACACCTGCCTTATGAGGAAAGGCTAAGAGACCTGGAGCTTTTCAGTCTAGAGACGTGAAGATGGAGGGGTATATCATTAATGTCTATAAATACCTGAGGGCTGGGCATCAAGAAGGAGGGGACAACGTCTTTTCACCTGTGCCCTGTGATAGGACGAGGGGCAATGGACTCAAACTTGATCACAGGAAATTCCACCTTAACATGAGGAAGAACTTCTTTACTGTGAGTGTTACAGAACACTGAAACAGGCTCTCCAGAGAGGCTGTGGGGTTTCCTTCTCTGGAGACTTTCAAGATCTGTTTGGATGCCTTTCTGAGTGATCTGCCCTAGTTGTGTGTGTGTTTTTTGGTCCTGCTCTGGCAGGGGGATTGGACTCAATGATCTTCAGAGGTCCCTTCCAACCCCTAATATTCTGTGATTCTGTGATTAAAGCAAACAAATCCAATCCCTGAAAGGTCACATATAGGGTTGAAATGTGCACTGCAGTATCTGATTCACATCTGTCTCAGCTATATAGTTGTACGTATGTAAGTAAGTATGGACAAGAAAAACATGCAGGAAGTACTTTGATGTCCACTAAAGACATGTCACTGACATTTTTCCCCCCCATGGTAACTCTTCCAAAAATTAAAACAAGAGTATAACCTATCACACTGAAGAGAGTGGAAAGCAATGAAGGATACAGCCCTGACTACATGTTTTTCAGTAAGCCATGATAACAGAACTGGATGAGATAAAGGTAAAACTGCTTCTGATTAGAAAAAACAACAACAAACAACAAAAAACCAAAACACCCCAAAAACAACAAAAGAGCACTCATTACAAGTTCCACATACATGTTGTCATCAATATTGAGAAACCTTCTAAAACCACAAGTAACTTCTGAAGTTAAAAGGATAGTTCTTTCAGTGTTTCTTTTCTCTAATAGATTAGACAGTTCAGAAAGATCTTTGTCACCAGTTAAGAAAATCAAACTACACAATTGTTTAGAGCTGAATAAAAGGAGACAATATCAAGGTAATGAAATAGTAACATGCAACAGTTTCTGGGTGAAGAGTTTGTCTAGTCCCTGGCTTTTAAAAAAATATATTTCTCTGAATTCTTTTGACTTTTTCAATATACAGCTTTGACAATAGAAATCTCCTTACAGAAGTGAGATCCATCATTTTTGCTGAAAGACTTCTGCTTAATAAAAATTTTCACCTTCAAGGGCACTGTGAAATATTGCCATAGAGACCACCTATTTTTAGAAAGAACTATCAAATGTTCATCTAGAGCTCTGCACTTTCTTTTTCTTGATCTGCATAATGTGGAGAATAACATTTTGGAAGCCAGAAGGGAAGTATTGTTGATATTGAAAACTGAGAGA
>NW_009951982.1:423855-453743 GCF_000747805.2 Chaetura pelagica | reverse complement strand
AGAATGGAACAGAAATAAATGCTCATTTCATTGGGTTTTAATTTTGGTGGTAAGCCAGTTTGGAAAATATTACTTTTCCTCACGTGCAGGATTCTAATGTGCGTAATTAAAGTTCAGCTCATTCTAATTGCACAACTTGCAATCATTCCCTTGCAGGAGATGAACACCAATGCTAGCCCTTCAATTCTTGAATGGTAAACCACTGGAATCTTTACCAATTTTCTGCTTTTTTTTACTTATTTATTTCTATTTTGGCATGTAATTCCTTAACTATAGATCTTTGCATCAGCTTTTCTGGCATCTTTTCCATTGGAGCTTGAGGGAGGAAAGACACAAAAGACTTAGCAAGTGTTAGTAAGCAAACCTGTAGTGCTTGCTGCCCCTGCAGTTTGGAACAAGCACAGCATGATTAAATGGAAACAGCCATTGCAACAAGGCCCTATCTATATTGCCCTGCTTGGGTCAGCCCTGTGATATGAAGACTTTTTGTAGCTGCAAATCTCCTCTAAGTTGATTTGTGTAACTACTCTACGTTGCTTTTGGACGCAAAGTTATTTTCCGCCATCTCTGCCATAAAAGCCTAACTTCATACACGTCCCCTTCTCCTGTAAACCAAAAACACTAAGAACAAGCCAAGAATAAATAGTGAATGTGATAGAAAGAGAGGAAAAAGCATGAGAGAAGAAAAAAACTCAGACATACCTTTACACATTTTGTTCGCCTAACAGAAATATGACTTGTATTAGATGCCATCTATGCCTTATGATTGGTCTGAGAATTAATCCTTTTAAAGAATCATGGAATAATGCATTGAATCCATCTGTTCTACCTCAAATGTCTATTAAAGAAAGTCAAACCATCCTCTTTAAAATTTGATATTTTTATCACCTACATATGTGGCATATTAACAACTATTTCTTGATTAAAATAAATACATAAAAGATAGACTGTTTTAATGGCCCATAACAGCAAAGACATGAATTACTACTAACACAACTTGCCATTCGTAGTCCAAAATAAATTCTAAATTATCATATTCATAGCTATCTTCACTGTTACTTTTAATCACCATCATATTGCCTTTTATTGTTTGGGATCATTCATAGACAAATAACAATTTTATTATACATAACCTTCCTTGATGTAAAAATCCTTTAATAGTTATTTTGAACTTCTTTACTGTCTCAATGAGTGCTAAATTGTATGAGACTGTATATTGAGTAAGATATTATTTAGTGTAAACTGACTATTAGGCTCCAGCTCCATATTTCCCTTGTTTCTCTACATAAAATGTGTTCATCAAGACCACTTTTTGTTTGTTTGTTTGTTTTTTGTTCTGCCCCTCTTCCCATGGGTACTTGTCCTCCTCTGACTCGAAGAGAAACAGTATCAAAACCAGAAAAATTACAGTGCATCTTTATAACCACGAGCAATGTCACTGGAACATAAGTTTGCTAACTGATGGTGTGAGAGAAGGAACACAGATATTTTTGGTTTTTGTTTGTTTGTTTTTCAGATGATATTTCATTTGCCACAACTGGTATGCATTCCACCCCTTTTGTTGTTGTTGTTGTTTTCTTTTTGAATAATATTTTATTTACTCTGCCATGCTAGGGACCTGCATGTCCATGTCACATCTTGAACAGGCACTGAACTTCACACCAGGTGATGGCTCTGCTTGGCAGTGCCCACACAGAGGAAGCAAGTTGCCCAGAGAACCCGCCTCTGCATTCCAAATAGCTCTTGTATGCAAAATCAGCCATGGTTACATCAGGAGGAAAGTCAGTTCAAACACACTCTAAAATATGCACCTCAACACTCACTGAGGTGAGACTCAGACACACAAGGCAAAATGTTCACTGCAGGACGAAACTCTTGGGAATATGAAGTTGATTGGAAGTTACTTTAGCTTCATAGCAGAGGTCTAACAATCTTGCTTAAAAAAACCTGTTAGAATGCTTTTTACATAACACAAATAGAGATGGGGCACCTGGCAAAGTTTCTCTGTTTTTCAGAATTTTCTTTGCAAGCTTATAATGCTGAACTGATTCATACAATTGCCAATATGGTATAAACTACAAAATTTCCTTAACAAAAATTAAATAGCATGTAGCTTTTGTTCCCCTATCTATTTCTAGAGAACAAAAGTTCACTAATATTCACATTCAGTAATATACCAACAGAGAAGCTGAGAAGTAACTTGTTTTCTTTTTCCTTGCTTTCTTTTCCTTTAAAATAAAAATCAAAATCACACACTTATGTCAGAAAACACCTTGAAAAATACACAGCACATCAAGAGCTGTGGCAACATAATTTATACACCAGAACTCTAGAAAGGAAACAGTACTGCACTGCAACTATTTATATGTAAAAATGTTCATTAATATGAAACAAATATATTTGGAAATTCAGCTGATGATATCTGCATTACAGAATGTGCATTACAAGAATTCATACTATGAAAAGAGAATGTTGTGACTAACGAGGTTGGCAAATTATTTTCAATCTAGGGATAAACCTGCTGATTGTTTTTTGGGAGGTGAAAGACAACAGCATCCATCACACATCCATTTTTTCAGCTTTTCATCTGAAACAACACATCCTGCCACAAAAGAAAACTGAAAAACAGTACTCTGCAAATGTTTATAGCAATAAGTCATTCAAATATTTAAGGTGCTTCTGCTCAATGCTGCTCTCACTTGCAGCCATTAGAAACAGCTGTAATGGCACAGAACTATGAAACCTGAAACACTGGTCATGAACTCAGAGACAACAAACTGGCAAGGTTTGCTGTGGGGTGACAGAAGGTACAAACTCATAATCTGATGAAATAGCTGCTCAAGTGATAACACATCGTGTTCCTAAGAACATACTAATAATATTGCTAGAGATAAGAAAACCTGAAAGAAACAACTGTTTTCTATGTAACAAATCTGCTGAACAAGAAATTAAAAATAATAAACTGTAAGGTCAATTTGACAGAGCAGTAAGATACCTTAATGTGCTGACTGCTGATAGGTAGACGTGGCTTTTATTGGAGAGATTATTAAAAATGTGCATTTAATTGCATGCTCTCCAGGAATGATATTGTGCACAATATAATGTTTATTTTTGGGAGATGACACATTAAGTTTATATGGAGCTGGGCTGAAACACATGGGGCTGGCCTGGACAGGTTGAACACATTGCCAAATTTGCAACTCCTTATGTGGAAAATGAGACAAACTCAGCAGATTGGGGTTTTGCTTATGTGAAATAATAATTTATCGTGAAGGAGTTTTGTAAAAAATGACCCTTCAATTTGCATTAGTGCACATGAATATGGAGTAGTTTATGCTTTCCAACTGTACTGTCTCTAGTTCTAGTGCTTAAACCAAAATGATCACTTCTGTCTCTTTCAGTATAACTTCCACATGCATTCATTTTTCTGTGACCAGACACAGGAACAAATACAATGTAAATAATATCAATCCCACTGCATTAAGCATAATAATAACAACAATACATAATAAGCAAATAATAATAATAAATAATAATAGAAACAGGAATGGCAAGACTCAGAAGTCATGTGATCCACATGAATTGGAAGGATCATTACTGTTTAAATCATACTCAATAGGCCTAATTTTAAAAATTTAAATTCTCAGTAGGACTCTACATTCTTTTGGTGACTCCTCCCACATGTTGGTAGGAATTTGCCAGTATTATGAACATTTTTTCTTATATCCTGGGATTATTCAGTATTTGGAACTATAATTTTGTACTGAAAGCTTTCACTGAAAGTTTCTCTGGGTAAAGATTTTCAGTCTGACTTCCCAAACTACCAATAAAACTTCCACTTAAAACATTTCATCTCAAAAAGAAGATGCTACCAGTACAGCTTCCCACCACCAGAAGTTCTTCTTGTGCCATTTGTAGCCCACATGTAACAGTAACAACTAAATTATAGTCTTTGGAAGTAATGGAAGAGAAAGTCGCTACCAAAATTCTGGATCTTGTTGGCTTGTTTCCCAATACCTTCATACACTGTGCTTAGGCATATCACACAGACACTATCTATTACTCTCTTTAAATAGCAAACCTGAACAACTAATTTCTTTCATGACTGAGGACAATTATGAAGGCACCAGAAAGCAAATTAGATGTTTAGGCCTCAGATACAGAATAGATCAAAGTAATGGAACAATTTCATAAGAAATAGCATTTAACTATTTGAGGCTGCTTTCATGAGAAATCACTGGACTTGTGATCTTTTCTGTTGAAATCTTCATTTTCAGTTCCAAATCTATACAGAGTTCTCACAAGGAACAAACTCACATATGTGGTCCTTCAATCTTACGCAGAAGAGATCTATTTGAGCCACAAGTTTGTGGCAATATTGCTTACAGGTTGGAGATCAAAGCTTATGAAAGTTTCTGCTCATTCCAGAATTTCACCAGGCTTAACAAAGCATATTAAGGCAGTAATGAGCAATATTCATAGAGCCATATACATGTTTATAATTTGCAGAAAAAAATGTGGTCAGTTTTGTCTTATATTAACCTATATTTAGTTCATTGCCAATTATCATCTACTCAAAAACTAGGATGCACATCTGCCCTGGTTTGAGCCAGGATGAAGCCAATTTTTCTTTTTACTGATTTTTTTTCCTTCAGTGAGCTTTCTTGTAACTAGCAACAGTGTGTTCTGCTAGGCTGATAAGACAGAGGAATGTTTTTCTAACTACTGAGGCTTCAAGGCTGCACCTGCACTCTGCTGGCTCAGACACTATGGGGAGATCTGTGACCCTCCCGTAGGAGGCTGAGTTAGACGGACAGCAAAATTGGCCAAAGATACTCCATTCCATATATCTACGTAAGCTCAAAGGAAGGTCAGAGATCACAGAAGACAACTTCCTTCCTTCTTCTTCTTCCCTTCTCTTCCGTCCATGGCCGGCGTCCAGGGAGGACTCTGTTCATCCATCACCGTCGACCCTTAGGCTCGAGACCTCCTGACCCCCATAACTCTCTGCTCTTTCTCCAGCAGCAGCTCCGGGATTCCTCGGGACTCTTCCCAGTTCAGGGAAGTGCTGTGGGAGTTGCTGGGGTGGGGGGAGGCGAGAGGTTTTTTGCCCATTCCTGAATATATTTGTATATAATTGTATATATTTTCTTGTATCATTCATTAGTGTTTTAATTAAAGCTGTGTAGGTTAGTTTTCAATCCAGCCAAGTCTCTCTCTTTTTCTCTCTCTCCTTCCCTACCTGGGTGGGAGGGGGAGGGGATCGAGAGCATTGTTGTCGGACATAAGTCAAACTGTGACAACATCCATGGAATTTATTTCATTTGATTTGATGAGAGAAGGAAAAAGGATAAGGATGTTCAAGGCAAATTCTAAAAACCGCCATCTTTCCATACAAGAAGGTAGATATTTGTCTCAATTTACTAATTAATCCTGTAATGAAGACCTAAAACATGAACCACCTGGAGAACAGAGCCTGAGTTTTAAGCACTAGCTTTAATTTCAGGAACATGGGACAAATGCAGGACAGCATGTGAATCCAAGAGCAGTTCACACTATCCTCAGAATGACATGAAAAACAAAATGACAGTACCAGTTGTTACACAATTGAAACATGGTTCCCTAGACATAAGAATTTGTTTCCCATCTCTGGAAAACCATCATCTCTGGGGTGAATTTCCACCCCACGCTTCACACCCAGCCATCTGTGAATGCCCTGGGCTGCAGCTACGTATGCCACTTCAGCACACCCAACCAAAAAATATTATTATAAAAATGATTAATGCTATCCATACAGATCAACATACTACATATAATTAGTTCAACTCACTCATTCTATTACTCTAAATATTGCTGTGTATCTCTTAATTTATATAAAATATTTTTACATTTTTTCTTTTCATATATTACCTCGTACTATTGATAAAGACACGAGTCACTGACACGGTGATTTGTGCTGCATTATATAAATAAAGATTTTCTCCTTTTTTTTTTCCCCCTTGTTTTTTTTTTATTTATTTGCTGGCTTGGATTTGTTTGTTTGTTTGTTTTAATGTTCTCTGTGCAATGTGCTTTTAAACACAGGAATGTACGTGTACTCCTATAATACGCAGAGAGGGAGACAATTTTGCTAACAGCTGATAAAGACCCAAATGAGAAGACTCATAGACACAGGCCCCATAAACATGGATGTCACCTAAGATATTATATATTTTATGGGATGAACACTGACAATTATATTGTCAAGCTGCTAATGTTATGTCAGTCCTTCAAATGCGATGAGCAGTTTTGTATTCCTACTTCAGGATAGCTAACAATGCTCAGGTTTTTTTAGTTTTTTTTCATTCTAATAGCAACTGGAGCTTCCTCTCTCCTCAGAGTTGTATTTTCAGTTGTTTATTTATTGTTACTCTTAAACAAACTCCAAAGAAAGTGCCAGCGGGGGGGGCGGGGGGGGAGGGGAAGTAAAAATATATATATTCTTTGCTATTAAGTACTGCAAATAGAGCGATTATCCCAGTAGGGTGGTGTTGAAAGAGCACGTTTCAGATGAAGCCATAAGAACAAACTGACAAACTGCAGGAGTCATACATGTAAGAACATAAATAAACTTAACAAAATTCCATTTTTTTGTATGTACTCATGAGTATATATACACGAGAGAGAGACCATGCTCTCAGTATTTATCACAGATCTGGAAATTATTTTATGAAGCTATAGTACTTGCTGAAAGAAGTACTAGATTTCTTCCTATGTATTCTTATAAATAACTTTTTTATTTAAAAATCCTGTAATTTTACCAGGCAGACTGCATATTACCCCCTCATATTTACACGTACATTGCAGTTTCTCATGCTAGAAACCTTTGGTAAAAATACTTTTCTCTACAGGCATGCCATGATTTTTGAATCCTCATACAATCTGTCAAAGCAGAACCACGATCCATATGAACACTCAGTGACAACTGTCTTCTAGTAACTGAGACCTAGTACCTCTTGACTACCAAGCAGCTTCAGTGACACACTGCCATGACTGGAGCTCTGCTTCACAGAAAGCTCCAGCATGCTACTTCAAGGCAGTTGGATGCTAAAGCAGCAGTGATTTTGTTTTTCCCTTTCCTTTTCTTTGAAATGACAAAAAAACTTTTCACTTTCACCTCACTTGAAAGTGGCTGACACACATTTGGCCAATCACTTTATAACAACTTGAAATGGTAGATTTGCACACTAGTGAAAGAGGAAAAAAAAAAAAAAAAAAAAAGCCAAGAAAATTTGATTTTGAAATAATTTTCAGAAGGGTAGCTTTCTACGTCGTTCTTCCATAACCCAATGACCCTCCCCATCCAAGAAGGAGAATCAGAAAAAGAAAGAAGACCTATGGGTTAAAATGAAAATAGATTTAATAAAACAATAATAAAAAAACTACTACTGATCCCAATATTAATATGAAATAAAAAACTACACTCAGCCTACACAATGGTCTCAAACTGTGTGCTCCCAGCAGTGGATGCCAGGTGTCAAACACTGTGAGAACCACAGCTCTGGCCAGAGTGGGATTGATGTTTATGGTATGGAACACCTGTGTGGTGCAGCTTGGATCAGCTGCCATGGGTTTTGCTCCTTCAAGCCCTAGCACCTGGCTGGCTCAAAACTGCTGAAGACTTTGATCACTATGGAAACATGCATACCATGGCTGGTCACAGACTAAAACAAATTGTCTTGTTCTCACAGAATTGGGTGCTGCAGTCTTCTCAAAAAATGCAGCTTTTCTGAACAGAATATTGATTCTATAATTCTATCCCAGCAAAACCAGGACAGAGGTATAAATAGGAAGACTCAATTGAGAATGTGATTTCACATATTGAGTAGAAATTAAAAGCAACAGGAACATATTTAAGAAGATGAGATAAAGAAAGTAAGGAATTGTCCAGAAGAGTGGAAAGCATGTGGGTGTTTTATATTGGCAATTCTCTAGTGGATCTATATTGTAGAAAAGTGCAGTAGTACTGGCAAGGCAGCAGTCATGGAGGGTAAGACAAGGAGAACTAATGAAGAAACACTTGGACTTAAGCTAGAAGGAGGTGGTCTCACATTATCAATCACAGAAAAGTGAATGAATGGCAAACAGGAACGAAAGCATGATAAGATGCATCAAGATAAAGAGCTTTTATGATCTAAAATATTTTCATTTGGGGGAAAATTTTCAAACTATCAGTCCGTAGGGATCTCCTATCTAGAATCAAGTACTACAAATAATGCATTGGTGCAGAGAAGGTGTTCAGAGACCGAATGCGATTTTAGATTAAAAATCTTTTGTACTGTAAGAAAAGGATTGTATCTGCTTTGTATACCAGAAGCTGCAATTATGCAGATAACACAATTCAAACCATTATCCTTAGAGCTCTTCATGTGGAGTCTGGAATATAGAGTTTCTCTGTGAAGATCAATCTGACAGCAAGTTATCACCAGATATACTGCACAAAACATCAAATTATACAGTAAAGTTACTGTGTTTATCATATGGCAATACCCGCATTCTGTTCTTAAAATATCCGGTAAAATGCGTAATTGCAAAGTGCTGGTCAGAAATTCACTGATATGTTATTTTTTTCAGACTGTCACTTAAAACGTGTAAATCCAGGGCAAACATTAACGGAAGCTGTGTCTTTTTGTAAGGCTAATTGGCAGGATTACCAGATGTTGCTTATTTCAAAGGGACTCTGTGATTCAGAGAGAACACAAGCAGAATGTTATGAAAGTGACTTATTAAGAAAATAGATACTAAAAAGAATAAAATGAATGCAGAGGAAAAAAACCCAAACCAAAACAACAACCAAACCTGAACATTTTAAGAATGGTAATTCCAGCCTTCCATTGCTTCTGGGATTAAAGATGAGAGAGCTTTAATAACAGATTTTTTTCAGTGAAAAACTCATTCAGGGTTAGGGTTTTCATATCCTCATCTCAACTCAAAAACTGAGCTCAAAAGCTCAACTCAAACTCAGTTTTACTGTCCAAACAGCTTGTGCTAAAGACAGCAACAGGATTTAGCAGTTCAAAGGCAGTGTTTTGTTGCAGAGGCATGGCTGTTGAGGAATGAGTTTTCAGAAAAAAAAACAATAGACTGGAACGAAGATCTAACACACTGCCTTGGGAGCTTGATTAGCCATGAAATCTTGAGCAGTGATCAACTGCTGCTCTGCAAGGATTCTTAGTACCCTGTTCAGGTTCCAGTCTCACTCAAAAATAATAGCATGCAAATTTACCTGTTACTTTGTATGTGTAACTATAATTGTGCAAAACATTGTTTTCCTTTACCTTGATTAATTATATTAGAAGATTAAAGTTGCATGGCATTTTAAATTCTGTGTAGCTTTATGCATGAAGAGAAACATATCAATCTGTGAATTAAGCAAATGCCTGAACATTGACTGAATAATTTAGGGGAAAAAATAGCCAGGACAGAGAAAGAGGGGCTCTCTCATTAATCATATTCTCAAAGTCAGAGACCTAACTGAATTAGTAGCTCACTTCATCCAGCCAGGCTGGTCTTGCTCCAAATTAAGGAGATAAGCGATTAGGAAAATAAGATCAGGAGTACTGTAGCATGAGTGTGTCAATTGGAAGTAAATGTCACCTGAGCTGGTGGTCAAAGAGTTTGATTTTCAGATTTGATTTAGTCTTCAATTTAGGAGGAAGTCATTCCTGGGGCTCTTAGAAAGAGCCAAAAAGTGAAGACTGACTGTTCCCTAGAATGATGGAAGACTTTAGTGCAGAGGAAAAATTTTTAGCAAATGTTTTCTCCTATCTGTTTTCCCACGTTTGGCAGTTCTTACTGCTGTTTGACTAAATTTGTCATCTTTTTTCTGCTCTCTTGTTCTCCATAGAAGTATCATCTTCTTAGTATCATCTACACTAAAGAAGACGACAACTGCTTCTTATTTCCCAATTTCCAAACTTCAGTTCTCCTTTAACTCCTAGGGGGTATAAAAATTTTGAAATATGTAGTCAAACCATTGCCTGCTTACCCTTCTTGGTAATATACCTTCTCTATTAGAAGTTTTTTTTAAAAAAGAGTCTATACAGAAAAACCAAAACACGTGATTTCAAAACATCAGGTTTTGCTGCTTATGAATGTTATCTGGAAAATGTGAGGGGCACAGGCTGTGCTAGGGAAATGTTGCTGGACAAAGATTACTGCAAACAAGTGAGGAAGTGAAAAAGAGCAGAAAACTGAGTCTGAGATAAAGTAGGTGTGCTAGCATCTGCTACCCTTGTCATGCTAAAGAACCAACAGGCTATCTCTAAATAAAATTAACATGACATAATAAACAATCTGCTTAACTGGAAGACTAAATGCAGTCTATTGGCACTTACAACAAAAACATTATAAGCAAGAGGAAGAGAGCAGGGAAGTTGCTGGCAGTAAATCTAAACACGTAAGATGTGTAAATAAGCAATTTATTAAATACAGTTTATAACTCGACAAAAAAAGCCAACGAATTCCACAGATTTTACAGAGATACCCATACACATAAATTTAATGTTCCTATTTACAATAATTTGAGGCATCTGCTAAAATTTATCTTTTCAATGGTAAGGAACACTGAAAATATGAAAAAGAGGGAGCTGTAAGGAATAAACACGATATTAAGTAATTAAATGTAGACTGTGGAGATTTATAAACTACCTTGTGATCATCTACTTTTGGTACTAAAAGCTGCATTTTGGAAACAGGGAAGAAAAGACATCTGCAGACTACTTAATAGAGAAGGCCACAATACTTAAAAACTGAATTTGTCTCCTTAGCTTAAAAAAGAAGGAAAAAAGAAAAAGAAACAACAACAACAACAGCATCAAAAATACTGAGCATGTAGAAAGACAAATATATTCGTTACACTGGGTCCCCAGAGCGGGACCCTGGGCTTGCACACCAGATACACCAGTGAAGTACATAAAGGTTTTGAAATTCCACCTACTGTTGCGTTATATATCATTACAGAGGGAAGGGGACTGGCAGAGCAGAATGTAGTTTAAGTTAAAAGTGTGACATAATATTGGTCCAGGTTTCAATATCTGAGACTGAACATGTAAAACATTCTGCCTCAGAGAATTCTTCTGCATCTACATGAAAAAAGCTTTGTGTTTCCTTTTAATTTATAATTTATTACTGTTTGTTCTTGTTGGGTTTTTTTATGACACGTTAGATCTGTCGGAAGCCACTTATTTCTCATGTGCAAAGTGCAAGAAAAGAGAGAAAAAATAAAGTACAAACAGTCTTACTGCTTGGGTACCATCACCAAATATACTTCACTGAAGTGCCACATTATAGATATTAAAAACAGAAATACAGAATTCAATGTGATAGTCTGGATCTAGTACAAACTCTATCAGCAATAATCCAATGCTTTGGCACAATCAGAGAACTTCCATTCACATCCTCAACAGCCTCATGTGGTATCTGTAAGGATAGAACGGTCTGCACACAGAGTTTTAAAGCATCAGTTAGGCCATACACACTGCAATAATCCGAGTGAGCTCCTTGTTCCAACTGCTAAATTAGTTTTTTTCATGCTTTTCTTTTTAAAATAAAAAAAAAAAGAAACAAAAACATGTCGCTTTACACTTATATTTTAAAATAAAATATCAAGTGGAATATTTTAATTTGCACACAATGTTAAATTTTCTCTTTGATCTAAATGTATTCACTGAATTTCATCTAACTTCATGAACATGAATGTTTGCTGAAATTGTTCATTGACATTTTGTCAAGTCCCACTTGTAGGGCTTTTATATTAAGTTGGATCATTTGGTGACAGAGCAACATGCTTCTTGTAGCATTTTTTGATCCTTCCTCCCCCAACTAAATCCCCACTTCAGTCAAGGCGCTGAGTTGCACCACATTTGCTGCCAATATTATGTAAACACTTTTTGTAGGTATTTTTCATAATGACTTTTATAAATTCAGCCCATTGTTTCTGAGCTGCTATACATTAGAGCTTACGCATGCCTTGTTTACTTTCATGCTTATGAAAACATATTTGTTTAACAAGTATTGGTTCTTTTCTGATACATGATTAATCTTTAAAATTAAATATGTGTATATTTGTCCATAAGTATCTGCTACTGCAAATTAGGAACTTCTTGTGTAAAAGTAGTCAAAATAAATATTGACTATTTGTTATTAGCACATCTCCATCTATTCGGATAGCTGAATTATTCAAATGAAGTGTTTTAATTATCTCTTGCTTATTTGTTTTTAATGGTCAACATGGGTCTTTTATTTCACATTTCCCCTGGAATAAAAATAATGAAGATTTATT
The DNA here is from genome assembly GCF_000747805.2 of Chaetura pelagica. NCBI lineage: Eukaryota > Metazoa > Chordata > Aves > Apodiformes > Apodidae > Chaetura > Chaetura pelagica. Next base: position 441,421 of record NW_009951982.1, on the reverse strand, counting down.
GTTTGTTTGATGGATATGATTTGATGCAATTTAATAGTGACTTGTTCTCATCTAGAAAAGCACTTAAACAACACCCTTAATTTAGAGCATTTTAGCAACTGTCATTGACTTCAGCGAGACTACTAACCTGCTTAAGATGACAGTGATATTAAGAATGATTAACCTGGGAACTTTCTCTGACTTTTTTTTGATTCCCAGAAAACAAAACCAAAATACATATTCTTTCTACAATTCTATTAACTGGTTGTAAAATTTGGAATTCCTGCTATTGCTTCTAACTGACAGAATTAAAAATCAGACAGATACAAAAAACCTACAGCCTACCTAAGAGTTAGGACTGTGCTGAACCACTGTTACACCATATGATAGAGTTTGGCTCTTCCTAATTAAACTTCTGTCAGCGACAGCTCATAAAGAAGGCAAAATCCTTTGATTCCTCTGTATTACAGGAAAAGAAACCTGCAATCCCCTGTCCTTATATTAATAATTCTTTCAGCTGTTTGTATAAATCGACATTTGACTGAGTTCCAGATCAGATAAGTTAGCTGAAAAACAGGGCTGAATCAAAAGCACTAAAACTCTCCTTGTTAACATGTACTCATATAATAAACCAGCTACTTATCATGCTGGAACAGTTCACCAATGGCTTTTCCCACTCTCTGTATATTTATTGGTCTGCATGTTGATTATGTAGGAACATTTTAATGTCCTATTCACAAGAGAAGAATGTATGTAGCAATTTCTATATCTAATGTTTGCAGTAGGTGAACTATTATTATGCCCTTAGCTCCCAAGCCTCCCTCTGACATTTTTAAAAGCTGCTGTTGCTAGTAACCAAAACTCTAACACATTAGTGGAAAGGAACTACGAGAAGTCAAGGTAGATTTTTTTAATGTTACAAAGTGAAAGATCAGAAGAAAACAGAGAAATATGAGAATCCAAGCACCATTAATAGCCAAATCATTTTTGTCATAAAGATAGTGGAAGTTGCAAAAACAATGGGGTCCCTTGCTCACAGAGCTGTTTTTAAGGGAGTTTAATTAAAAACTGTCAGACACCCTCTGCTTTAAGCACAACTTTGACTTGTTTTGACTTCAGTGGCACACCAGTTGTTTATGACATAACTTTTTAGAGCAAATCAGCTCCAAATGACATGGCAAAAGTCATCATTCTAGCATTCTTGCAGGGAGAAACAGAAATTTCAGATCAAAGCTCCTTCCATGGTGATCTTGTTACCGTTTTTGAATCTAGGAGCACTACTAAGCTAAGCTACCTGCTTAAAACGAGTATAACTTTTCTCCACAGCTGAAATGCGTATTATTGCACACAGAAATGTCTTACTGAACATTTTTTTCAGTGTCTCCACTACAATCTGTTTGGACTACAGCTTGCGTATTATGATGAAGAGCTCTTGCCAGTCTCCCTTGGTTCCTTGCTAAATATACCTCACCGTTATTTAAACTCAATAAATACAAGTGAAAACAATAAAATAACATATACATTAACTTATTGGTGAATGATACTTGGAGAAAGGCAGAACATGTATTTGCAGAGAAAGAAAATTTTTCCACAATCCATTTTCTGAATTTGTCAAATCATTCTTTAGTTCTCTAAAGTAGAACCACACCAAATGCTTCTCTTTTTGGCTTGGTGCTGTTACCTGGGCAAGACAGGTAACTTGCCAGAAGATCTCTCATCGTATTTAGCATGTCAGCCTGCTTCAACCAAGATGTTAGCCTGTCCTTTTCTCACCAGTATCTCCACACTTCTTCAGGGAGATAGGACTCAGGACACTCCTTCCATCACTTCTGTAGTGGTTAGTGGATTAACTTTCACTCAGCTTCACTCCACACCTCTCTCATCTCATAGGAATATTATTTCTTCTTACCAAGCCAGAACATGTCTTTTTATTTCGGGATAAAAATTTGATACAAAATCCCAAAGTAATCAAGATGCATGTATTTAAATCCACAAATAACAGAAATGCAGTGTTTCTAGTTCTAGTGAAAAAAAGAGATGCTGTAAGAGATGCATCAGAAAAATAAACACCTCTTGAAAACAGAGACTTCTGCATTATTTTATGAAGGATACAATATAAATATCAAAATCCCTACTATCTATTCCAGAGTTGCTACTACTCATTCATTCTTTTTAAAATTCAGGAGCTTTCTTCTCCCTTGGAAGAAATGTAAGATTCTCTGGTAGGTGACCACACACCCCAGTACAGTGCATGCCAGCCCTCTGGAGATCACCATAAAGTAAATCCATTTCACTCTGCCTGTTCTTTTCTTTCCTCAAACACTTAGAAAAAGTTATCTACTTGTCAATGAAGGGACAGTATATTGATCACTTCTTGGGAAAGTGGTTATGGGAATAATGATGGTTACTGAAACTCTACAGATTTTTGTTCTTTGGGAAGGCAAGGGAGATTCTATTTGGATGAACTGCAGTAATGTTATGCTTCAGGTGCATTAGAAAAATCTTCACATGTATGCAAGTTTTTTGTTTTGTTTTGTTTCTTCCCAAAGCACATTAGGTACAGAAACACTTCTGTACCACAAAATGCTCTTCAGAGTTGAGTAGAGGGGATGGGGGTGTGAGGAGAGGTAGCAAAGAAGCAAGTTATGCAATGCTGATTAAGAAAAATAGGAATTTGCATGTTGTTCAAAGACTCCCTATGTTAACAGGAAAAGACCTCAATCAACAAGACCTTTAGCCTTCTACAGCTGATCCAAAAAAGAATCCCAGAACTGTTAGAGTTGGAAGGGACCTCTAGAGATCATCTAGTCCAACTTTCAAACTGAAGTAGGATAACCTAGAGCATTTTATGCAGGACTGCATCCAGGTGGATTTTCAGTATCTCCAGAAATGGAGACTCCACAACCTCCCTGGGCAGCCTCCTTCAGAGCCCTGTCACCCTCACTGTAAAAAAGTGTTTTCTCATCTTTAAATGGCACTTCCTATGTTTCAGCTTGTACCCATTGCCCCTCGTTTTGACACTGGGAACTACCGAGAAGAGCCTGTCTCCATCGCCCTTGCACCCACCCTTTAGGTACTTGTATACATTAATAAGGTCTCCCCTCAGCCTTCTCATCTCAAGGCTAGAGTGTCCCAGCTCTTTCAGCCTTTCCTCATAAGAGAGATGCTGTGAGATAAGGAGTGGTGCAGAGCATAGAAAGGAAAGTCCTACAATAGAGAGAAATACCTTTATGGTTGGGAAAAATAACATTTGTGCCAACACCAGCTGTGGGCCAGTGTCTGGAGCCACAGTCTTTTTTTAACTACATGTAGTTATTCCTATGGTTGTTTCTGTATTCATAGCAGCTACAGTCAAGTATTTACTGCAATTTCTTTCACTGCTGATAACATGCCAAAGACTTGCTTTTAAAGTTAACAAAATTATTTTTCTGCATTCTTATTGGTCAGAAGTAAGCTTTGGTCTTATATTATGGACAACATTGTTTAAGTTGTATGTATGAAGAAACACTTTAACAATTACACATAATACTTTTTTTAAATGGTGGGCTGCTTCAAATGAAAAGAAAAAAAATAATTCATTATCTACAATCCAATATTGCTGCATGGATAATTTGAAAATTAAGCTGTTGATAAAGAAGAATTGATGCTTGATTATCATAATTTTGTTTCTAAAGAAGAAACAGTCAAAAATAAAACAAATTAATATTAAATCCAGTCTAAACAGTACATTCTAATGCAGAAAGCTAGTCTATTCTAATAATGCTGCTGTGAAGTGTGTGCAATGTTGACTTTGAACTGCCAGGTTTTCTGAAAAATTAACTTCTTACTTTGCAGGCAGTTTTATCTAAATGAATAATTACAAAATGTTAATTAATTCACTTGTCAAAGCAAAACAGAAAAAAAAAATATTCTAGTATGTTCTAACTTCTGATGCTTTATCTGATCTTGTACACTTCTGAAACAACTGTTCAACTACCATTCTGAATAAGAGGTATCAGGATGTGCTTCTTAACCATTTTTAGTCTAGTTGTTATCTTACCTACATACACTTCTGTTTATTCCTACCAATATTGCTTTAAACGTTCCAAAAATTATTCACAATCTTGGTAAGTGCCTTATTTTTCTAAATCAGATTGAGACACAAACAAATGTTCAATTTTGCCTTCTAGCTGCAAGTAAATTCCTTCTGAGTCACTTTTTTGATATATAAATGAAGCAGGTAGATGTTGAATACAAGGAATAGCCCAGATGAACAATTTCCTTCTGTGGAACGTTAGATTAGTTGCAATTCAGCAAATTTATTGTGCCTGTAACAAAGGCAGAGCTATTTAAACAGACTGGGAAATACTTTGTGCAGAACATAATTTCCTTTCACTATTGCTTTAAAATTATATAAAATATACACATCAACACAAAATTATGACTTGCTGCAACCTGATAATTCTTCTGACCTGTCATTCAGGCAGTACCTTTCTTTACTCCCAGCAATGTCTCAAAGCCGTGCTGTGCAACGGCCTCTTTGCAATGACATTTCATCTTAAACACCTGTTGAATTTCAATGTGCTTAACATCTAGTTCACAAACTAAGCTGAAAACTATTTACATATGCAGTTCACTGGTCTCATTGTACATCTGGAAAGAATAAGACAACATCTACTTTTCCTGCTACCACAGCACAAAGCTGAGCCTTGTTCCCTTAAAAAAGTTTTTCTTTAATGCACTGTGTTAATGCAATCCATTAAAGCGTAAGTGTTCTGCTTTTACCTATTTAGCTTAATATCATGTGAAAAAAAAGATAAACTGAGGTTGAGCAAATTGATTTAGTCTCAAATTGATCTATCCAATAGACAGATTTAATGCTGCTCATGCAAAACCAGTAGTTGTGTTTGTGAGTTTATTTTAGTTCATGTTCCCTGCATCAATACGAAAAAACTCTTAGAAGCCTACATACCACTTACATAGTACTGAAGGAGATAGTAGGCAAACAGTAAGAGGGCTGTATTTTTTAAACTCTGAAAGTAATTTTGATAGAAAATATGGAAAAAGTTTAGCAACTTTGAAATGGGCGTCCTTTTTTCCTAAACAAAAGTGGGGTTTTTTTCTTTTTATTACAATGCACAAAAATGTAAGCGTTATTTTAAGAAAAACATTCCCCGTTTTACTCACATCCACAAGACTGGGTATGTTTCACCAGCAAGATCTGGATAGAAACTGTAGCCTTTTTCAATTTTGTTAACCACCAAACAAAATAGATCCATTATTTGTTGAGTTATATAAATCACAGCTACACTCAAGGATTGTACTTAGCTTCTCAGAAAAATACAGAAATTGCAACATGAAGAAAGGTGAAAAAAATAAGAGACTAGGGTTGACACTGCAGCATAGATAAACCAAACTGGAAACAACAGAAGTATTTTTCACTAGAAAAAACTTAAGTCACTGTTTTTCGAAGGTTACATCCCTTACGCCCTTGCTGCCCTCAAACTAATTGTAGATCCCATTTAGCTACTGTTAGTGCTAAACATACAGATCATCTTAAGCAACGACAAGAGGGAAATTAACATAGGTAAATATGGTGAGACTCAAGCATCAAATACTGCCAGTGGTTGCAGAGAAACAGAAAGGATGTAGAAAATGCGTAAATATAATTGATAAAATAAAACATGAAAAAATCCACGTACTTTTGGATCTTTAAACCTCCCGCCTGAGTTTTATTAAAGAAAGGGAATATTCTAAAATCACAAAGAAAGCTATTTAGACAGAGGTGCTCCCATTCTGTTTGTAGAAAGCATATCCTTGGATCAGCATGAAATATGTATGAAATGCAGCCATACTGAAAAATAAGTCCATTTTAAGTCTTGTCAAGCATATATTCTCCTCAGAGGACTTACCATTATGCCTGGTGATGCACCTGTACTTAGAAACAGTGCTGATACTCAGTAAATATAATGTGTAAATTGTACTTAAATGTATGCTTTATCAGTAAATCAATCAAAAGTCAATTCAAACTGGAAAGTACATTATTACATTTATTTTAAAATGGAAGCACCTGATGCTTCATCCCTGCTACAGGTGCTGTTTATCTTTGAGCTCCAGAAATCTCCGTCCTACTACTCTGTTTTACTTCCATTGTCCCTTAGTGCAAAGCCTTTAACAAAACGCAGCGCAAAACTTAATCTTAACAGGCTACAGCTCCGGAACTAAGACTCGGTTAATTCACCACATATATTTTTTCCCAGTCATGATGGTTTTGGCTGGTATTGAATTATGTTTCTTGATAGTAGCTTGTATGGTGATATGTTTTGGATTTGTGACCAAAACAGTGTGGATAATGCAGAGATGTTTCTGCTACTGCTGAGCAGTATTTACACAGAGCCAAGGCCTCTTCTGCTTCTCACCCCGCCCCACCTGGGAGTAGGCTGGGAGTGCACAAGAAGCTGGGAGGAGACACAGCCAGGACAGCTAACCCCAGCTGACCAAAGGGATATCCCTGACCATATTTCACTGTGTTCAGCAAGAAAAGCTGTGAGGAAGAAGGAGGAAGGGTGGGGAGGATGGTCACAGTTACATTGTCTGTCTTTACAAGTACTTGCTAGGCATGATGGCGCCCTGCTTTCCTGGAAATGGCTGAACACCTGCCTGCCAATGAGAAACAGTGAATGAATTCCACATTGTGCTTTGCTTGCATGCAGCTTTTGCTTTACCAGTTAAACTGGTATTATTATCTCAACTCATGAGTTTTTTCACTTTCACCCTTCTGATTCTCTCTCCCATCCCACTGGGGAGAAATCAGCAAGTAGCTGGGGTGGCTGAGTTGCCCACCAAGGTTACACCATAACACCAGGACTACCAGCCTGCAGTCAGTGGCAGCACCTTGTTACAGCAATTTTTAGTATTTATGATATTAGCTATAGGTATATCAGAGTTTTGTAACAGACTTTGCATTAATCTTTATTGCACCAGATACTTAAAATTAGTCTTTCAGGCCATCAAACTATTGCTGTGACAGCAGAGTGTCACTAAACAAAAGCTAAAGCTACAGGATGATTTCACTAACAATACTAGATATAACAATACCTCTCTAAGACTTTCTGCTGCCACCTCTTTACACAACTGAAAAAAATAAGCCTTAAACTTTAATATTTCTATGAAAATAAAACAAAGGAAAACATGACCTCATTCTATTCAGCACTGTACAAAATACATCCTGCAGTGGTTAATGCATTAAAGGCCTCTTAAATTTGGTTAAAAGAAGTGCAACTGGAAAGACCCTCAATTGGAGGATAGCTGCCTTAAGCACTGACACCCAAGCAACCTTCTGTTAGATGGCAATCTCTCAATAGAACAGGAACAGAAGTGAAGTATCAGAGTACGGATTACTCTTTACAGAAAAAATGCCGAACTTTGTAATTTCTGACATAGAGAGAAAGACACGAAGAAGGCACTTCTCGTGAAGTTAAACAAAGGTGTTTTACACCACTGGTGCAGGAACACCCCACACAAAGCAAAATTTTTGAAGGTCATCAAGAACAGCAGGTATCACTGAGCTGTGGGTGTGTATGGTGTGTAGGCCCTAACACACGTTAGTCCATGCACTGCAGTAGTTGGAAGATGCCTTAAATAGGTATCACTGAGGGGAACATTTGAATGGGTGACTATGCTTAGAATTAAATTTTCTACATGAAAAGAAGTTTTATGGACACTGACTTGGGATTTATTCTGGTATACCCTAACATGCAACTTGTGTTATTACTCATAGCTTAGGTCTTCTTAAGAAGAGTGAATTCCCACTCTCCAGGTATCTTGACTTCTCAACTAAAAACTGTAAGGAGTTATCTATCATTTGATGACAAAAAACTGCCTAGAAGATACTGAGTATTATACTCCAGAAAATCAGAATATGGATATTTACTACACAGCTGACAACAAAGAGTCTGATTATCAAGGAGGACTTAGAAGTCCTTGAGAAATGAATGGGAGAGAAAGGAAGACATAAAAGAACTAGTATGGATGATGGCTGAAAATGCTTCAGATGGTGAGTTAGGGATATTTTGTTGGTCTTACTCTCAGCACAAAGAACAACTGGAATATGAAATGACTGCACTAATAAAATAGCATTTTAAAAGGTTGAAATTATAGCAGTGTAAAATTTAAATTGTACAGAGAAATAGAGCCTACATTGTATCTATTTGAAGTAATAAGACCAGGGGGCACAATATGATAGACAATCTGGAACATGACTAAGCTCAACATATACATCATATTGCAAGGGAATAGAAAGAAAACAATAGAATAGGTGGGATTTAAGGCTGATAACTGTCTAAGCAATGCAAAATTTATATAAAAAGAAGTTAGAACACAAATATTGTTCAAGGCAGAGTACAGTTTAAGCCACATAGAACTAAACAGGATGAGGCACAAATAAAAGAATGAGTGAAATGAGAGGAATTGAGAATTATTAACTGAGTATACAGATAGTCTGACACTGACTATAGGAGCTGGAAAGTAAACAATACATTGCTGCATGCTGCACTTTTACATTTGGCTGGAAAGGTGACAAAAGGATTGAAAAAAAACCTTACTGGAAATTATAAATAGCAGTGAAGGAGGTTGAGTGAAACATATGCAAACAGAAATTAAGTTAGAATCTCAGCATGGCTGAGGAGGAATAAAAGCAGTCAATGAAATAAAAATAGCACAGAAAATAAAGATTTATTGCAGACCGGTCTTTAAAATACAAAGTACATGAGCTGCTCAATGAAGAGACCATTAAGGGACGAGACTGATGTTGTGGTGACAGATGAAATCAAATTGTTGAAAAGTTGTATGAGTCTTCTGCCTATCATTTAGACACTGAAAGCTGAAGGTGATCCCTAAGAAAGAGATCTTTCTGTTAGAGAAGCGCTTTATTTACTATTTCACCACAAGGTAAAAGAACACTTGATAAAGGGGTATGACTTCAGGCCTGGAGTAAATATTTGATATCCTGGAGTCAATTAAATCATTCAGTGTGCTGGTAACCAAGACCTGAAAGATGCACTAAAACAATTAGAAGGGCACAGGCCCAGAAATTGATGAGGGAAACTGGTAAACTTTGGGCAGATGGCTTTGTCAGTCAAACAATGCTGAAAAAGTTCTAGGAGATGGTCAATATGTGCAGGTAAGTGTATAGTAATTAAATGAGTAACTATCTCAAAACTGCTGCCTTGACAAACTGGACGTTGCGCTCTGTATTTGCATAGGTAGGATCTTAATTCAATACCCATTTGGACACTTCACAAATGAAGGCCCTCATTTGGTAGCCACCCTGATAAATGGGAATCTGTCCTTACTCGATAAGGAGCAGCGGCCAGCAAGGGGAGCCCTGCAGAGGCAGAGTGCCATCTTGCAAAAAACCACTTTCCTGTGTAAGGGAAAAATGCATGCACAAAAAATATGGGTCATTGTTCAGTCAACACAGCTAGGGAGGATTGAATGACCACCTGAAACACCATCCCCACAGACTCATTTCCAGAACAATCTTGAACCCAACACTAACCCTCACAGGAAAGGCAGGGCAGGTGGCATCAAAGAGGCAGACTCGAAACACTTGGTGGATGTGCTCACCATCCAAGGACCGTCATGCCAAGATCACCACTTGATCCAAGAGTGGTGGTATCTTTTCTGTCCCCTTTTTCTTCATGTCTCTCTCTTCATTTCTAACCCTATTCTCGGCACATAAGGGTAACATCGTTTGCAATTTTGCTAAGTTGCAACATTTTGTTTTGAAAGTAATATTGTTGTGTGTTTTTCACAAGCTTTATAATTGTACTCAATTTTAAGCGTGATTTGCATAAATCTCCTGGGTAATAAATTGTGTTTTGTATAAACCTAGAGTACCACACAGAGAATTATAGGGGTTAATTTTTCCAATTATGTTGTTAAAAGAGATTAACTAAGTGAAAGTTAACCTTGCCCCAAGGGCTGTTAGAAAAGGTCAACTGACCCTTACCCAACAGGTGGGATGGGTCCAAACCTTACCCTAGCCTGACTGAGTGGGATGGGACAGTAAGAAAAAAAACCCAACAAGATCAAGGCAAAATTCTGTCTTCAGCTCTGAAGACAGACTGTGAGAAAAGCATTATACACAACACAGAGTGAAGTAAGGGCCAGCCAGCCCAGCGCTATGAAAAGTGGATCACACCTGTCAGTCATGCTTGAGCTCCTCCAAGCACATTATTGAACTGGAAGGCAAAAAAATTGAAGTAATGGATACAATTTGTCTGAAGTGAAAAAGTCTCACAGTGTAAAATTCATGTCTGCAGTGAGGTTCGATTGCTTGTGTTAGAGTGCCACAGCAGAAAATAATTCTTAAAATTAATTAAAGCCTACTTACAGCCAAAAGAAAAAGTCTTAGCAAGAAGTAACCATTAGAAATGGAGGACAACGAAAGGTTAACCTACCTGTGCTACAAAGCTTAGTCTTGGGTTTGGGTTTTTATTACTTACACATGAACAACCAGAGAGATGATGTAATTTTTAAGTAGAATGGAACAAAGGAGATCCTTTCAAGAAGCAGATGCAGTATCTTCATTGGTGAGGCAGGGTTAAGAAATAAACTGAAAGTCTTTCCTTAGTTGTCGAAATATGCAGATGAGAGGTCTCACAAGAAAATGGGCAGTAAATTTTAAAATATAACTACCTTAGGAAAAGGGAAAGTGACTTATGTAGGAACAATGAAAGCCCTTTTTAAAGGAAAAAACAAGTGGTACTGCAAACAAGACAGTCTCATCTCTTTCAGGTATAAAACAGCAAACAACTGTACATACATACACCTGCAACCCTCACACTCTGGTAATTATTCCCAGCCCATACAAGTGTTACTAGGAGAAAGTGGTCCTTCCTATGGAATTCTTATGGAATAGTCTACTTGAACATTGCATAGCCTGATTTAACATACTCAAGATACCTTTAAGCTAATTAGAACAAGTATCAATAGTTACATAGCCATCACAATTTGAGCTGCTTCCACCGCACTGATTCATATTACAGGCACGAACATGGCAATTAAAGCTGTGTTCATATCTTGGAGACATGCACAGCCAAGGGCTAGAGACTCTCAACTCTGTTTTTTAATCTGCTCCACAACTTTTAAATCACTTTGCAATTCAGCCTCGTTTCAACTGCAGCAAATTTTTCAGTGTGTTATAGACAGGAGGGAAAAAGAGAGTAAAAAGTAACAAAAAAAGAAAAATCAGAGAAAATGTCAGTTGCAGAAGGTTCTTGTCTTCCATTTCTCATCTTTCAATCTTCTGAAAAGAGTTTGAGGAAAAACTGACTAAATTGCCTGCAACTAACTCTTGCTGATTGCAGTAAGAAAATAAGATCAATTTTAAGAATAGAGTAAAACTTCAGATAATATAGTAGAAGAAGTTAGTCTGCTCTGACAGCTGGAAGGCCCATAAGACTAGATAAGCTACATCTTTTATTTCTGTATTACTGCGCTAAATTTATACAAATCACTTTTGAGAAGGGCGGATGTGTCAGGCAAACTAGCAAGACTGGTAGGTATGGTTTATCTCCCACCACCCTGTACAGCCAGTTATAATTTTTATAACAAAAGTTAGTGGTAAGAAAATTAAATGCATCTTCACCAAAATTAAACAATTTTAGGACAATACATTGATCAAATTTTCATCAGAAGAAGTAAAAATAATTTCACTTCCTTTTTCTGGTAATGTAATTTTTTTTGACCAATTCTGATAATTTAAACCATCATTTAGAGATCTGTCACAGCAATCAAAAAGAGTATTTAAGTGTTACACTATGAAGATTTTTAGCATAAAACAATTTTTTTTAAAAAAGAGCATTTTTACTTTATGACTAAAAATATTCAGATTTTTTTCAGTTTGGAATGGAAAGTAAACTTTTCTGGATTTTTAATTCTAGGCATATAACAAGAACCCCTTCTTCCTTGCAAAGAAAGCAAATGGTCACAGAAATAGGTGCAAGGAAAAGAAAAAGTATAGGCAACAGGATTGAGTGAAAACACATAAAAAGAGACCAAAGCAAGAAGATGAGCTGAAGCCAAGTATTGGTGAAGAAGAAATGAAGGGGAAAGGAAGAAAGAAAGGACATGGTAAGATCAGTCAAACATGAGAAGAGACAAAGACATGTTAAAAAATGCATATATCCAGTAACAACAAAAAAACTTCCTACTTTCATCACTCTTTAAAAATCTAGCACACAAATAATTTATCAGAAAGAGTATGTGTATCTTCTTTTTGCAATATTAAGGTAGAGTAACTACTTTCATTTCTTTTCATTTATGTTAGCATAAGTAAGAGAGCAATTTTAAATGAAAGGCTGTGGAATGAAACTACTGAAATCTTAGTGCAGAATTGTAATAATATAATACATAACTCAATATTTATTAATAGAAAGTTGTATTTTTATTAGCTGTCTACCTGAATGTGAAGTTGACATATTTTTGGTCTCACAACCTCAGTGAACACAAGCATGCTGATTTTAAATAGATAAATATGTAAAGTGGCCTAATTTTTAACATTTTCTTGCATATGCCTCAAGGCAAAAGACACTGCAGAACTTGGGTGCAATGCTTGCAAAGTGCCTATTTTCTGAAAAAATATATTAAATCCTAGTAGCACTTTTACATCAAGTGGATAATTTTGGTATGAACTAGATTTCCCTGAGAGCTGTATCCCTTTATAAGGTCAAGAGAAGCGACTCTCCCTTAAAACGCAGAACGTTTCACATTTAGCAAATAATGGGCATTCTGCATGTGGGCTGTTCAGCTGGGCATTAGATAACAGATTTAACTTTGGCTTTTTGAGCCAGCACAGATTGTTTAGTATTGCTGCTGCTTTGGCCTAAAAATCTTGCTTTCCAAAACCAGGTGAGACTGAGAAACAACATAAAACCCAAATTACTGGGAATACTCCTAAAAGTGGTCCCAAAGACCATCAATTTAGCAAAATCTGATCTCATACTTTTGTATTAAACGGTCATTCATACCTATGATTTTTGACCCACCTAATATGCTCAGGCTGTCTAGAATGAAACTATAAATCTAGGCCATTATGCTTAGAAGCAAACCTCTCCCTACATCACCTGCTTTCATGTGTTCACAATGACACCATATCAGCTGAGGTGCCTTTTCATGTCATCACGCTGGAAAGCATTTAATGTTCAGAGCAAGATGAACACTAAAATACTACTACTGAAAATACGCAGCATGACAAACAAATGAGGAACATACTACTGTTTCCTATGTCATTTACATTTCTAATAATTAAACATAATAAACCATTGTATATTATTTTCCATTTACTTCTGAACATGCTACTTGAAAAGAAATAATTTTTTTTCCAGAACATCATCAGCTTGAGAGCAAGTAAAGCTACATCAATGGCTGACATTCCTTTTAAGAGAAAAACAGCTTGTGTCTATTGTTCATCACTCCTCATCAGCACAAGCCTGCAGAGAAGTGTCATTTTCCAGATTATCACCCTTTCACACAAGGAAGGAGAAAGTATAATGTATCATAGATTATAAAATCTAATTAAAGCTTGCACAGAAGAAACATCATTGAAGTTATGTCAGCCTGCTGTAAAAAAAATAATAAAAAAGCAAAAAAAAAAGCGCCCATTAATTATAATGGTGTGGAGAGATGATGAGAAAGCAGTAAGTAACAAACTTATCTTTAGATGCCCCAATTAATTTCACCCATAAAGCTGTCAGCACACCATGGCACATATAAATTCCATAAATGCAATTTGGATGACTTTGCAATGATGGCAGTCATGAATAATGTGAACACTAAGTACCGTAGGACTGCATATGAAGATTAAAGCCTGAGGTCATAAATTACAATCGCAGAGCAAATACTGAATGTGGTATTTGCATAACTGCTAGGATTGATTTTGAGACAGGGGTGAAGAGACTAAAATGGGTACAGAGAAGAAGTTACAGAAGAATGCCTGGAATCACTAAAAATCTCTTTTCTGGCATAAAAGGAGTTCATGCAGACCATCATATATGTTATATGACATTGTAGTATGTATTATATTACATATAATCTATTTCTCTCTGCAGCTGGAATCTTTGACTTGCAGCAGAGCACTACAAATGCACAGAAGTATGTTAGGTAGTGATGAATGCACAGTCAAGATTCCTTCCAGGAAGGAAAGAGGAGACCTAACATAATTTCTCCTGAATTAGCTATGAAAAAATGCTGCACAGTTTTACAAATAACAAATAACTATAGTAAGCAAAAATAAACACTGAGGAAAATGAAATATTCTTAAATAAGTTAAACTATTTCTGAGAAGAAATGCTTTGAATATTTATTCTAAATGCTGTGTCAAAAAACCTGTCAAAACCTCATCACCCTTCACTTTGCTTTCACTGTTTCTGCTTAGGTAAACTTAGGAATCCTTAACTTCTCCAGTTCTCTGTTATAATTTCAAAACACATCAAGAATTTAACCATAAACTCTGGTGAAAGGAGACATAAATACCACAGAAAATTTTGAACACTGTATAAAGTATTTATCTTTACGGTAGCCTTATTTATCTGAGAAACTGCAGTCATGAGGGTTCCTGTCAGAGACAATAGTCATCCCTCAACCTCAGAGAAAAGAGTGGTTTAAATTTAAAACCAAATAAAGCAACCCTATATATCACTTCAGAATAAGATAGCTTTCAGACACTCGTTTTGTTCAGTACAAAGTATTTGTTCTGAGAACAATGGAGAGTATCTAATAGCTCCAGATTCAGACAAACCAGATTTGGATCTTTATATTAAAAAGAATGAATGCAAAGTCTGAACAAGGGTCATAAGCATGGGGTTGCACAATATTCTGAGATAAGACTCAACATTTTCCTGTTGGTATTTCTTCATTAAAAAACTTGAAAATAAGCTGAAATAGGGACTGAAATACAGGCATGACTTTTCCAAGTGTTCACAGCAACCCATATGGGCTCTTTTTCCTTTCTCAATGACCAAAAACACTATTAAAAAAACCAAAAAAATAAACAAAAAAACACAACAACAAAAAATAACAAAAGTGTTTGAAACAAACCACACACAAAAAATCAACAAGCAAGCCTGAAAGTAAGTCACTCCATACTACTTTATGACTCTATGGCTAGGACAACAGAAAAAAAACGTGATTTCAAATTATTCAGTCCAGTCAAAAATTCAGTCCATGTGCCCATTACCTAGGCTACACATTATTCTAACTGAGAGCATGATTTCCTTTTGCTTTCTTACACTGTGATTGGCTTTAAAGGTTAGCCCTGCAGTTCTGTTGATTTATTTTTGTTTCAAAAATAAATCCTGAAATTAAAAAGTCCTACAGCATTCTGTTTTAAATAAAGTTAATATTGGTTTTGAATTGAAAATAATTTCAAGTTTTTTATTTCAAGAAAAAAAAAAAAAAGAAGATAAAATAGTCATTTGGATTGGATTGAAAAATATTAGGTTTGCTCCCAAGGGAGAAAAAAAGAGTACATTTCATGCTACAAATGCAATGGAGAGTGCACTGAAACATGTTTTTACAGTATAAAAGGGATATACCTACAGAGGTGTACTGGACCAAACAAGTGTGCACACACAAAACTTATACAGAAATATGAGATTTTAAGTAAGTTTTCAGAGTAAGGAAAGATACAGCAAAGTTACAAAATCCAATCCTTATTTTGTAGAGGAGTGATCAATTTAGTACTTCACTTCCATGTAATCATTCAAGTCCTAAAACACAAATGTGTCCCATAGAAACTTTTATTTCAAATTAGAATATTATTTATTAAGCTGTTTCTACAAACAGCTTAAATTGAACTCAGATTGTGATACACAGTAGGCTCTTCTGTTTCTAATTTCCTACTCCCAAAAACATGAAATAATTTTCAGAAAACGTACTATTCATTCATTTTTAATGAGGAATATAAAAGTGCCCACATATGCTCCTTTAAAAGAGTTCAGTAACTTAGGGATCTGCAGGAAAAGAATTAAAATTCTCTGCTCTGGGGTAATTCTCAAGAGAATCACTGATAACACAAAACCCTAAATAATATATTTGCTAGATAATAATAACTGCTAGAACAGCCTGCCACATAGTTTTATGCTGAGAAGGCCCTGTCCACATGTGGCCACCTGCAGAACATCAGTACCCTACATATCATAATCTTCTACAAGGAAACATGGGGCAATACATCACACCAGCACCATATAACTTCAGCCTTCTGCATATCTCCATAATCTGGAGGAACCCAGTGTTAAGAATTGAGGAAGACACCAATGTGAAAAAAAAACAAACAGCATTAAGCATTTCCAAATAGAGTGTATACTGAGCATTGCTGTATCATACCATATTGCCATCTCAGAATTGTCTGAGTTTAAGTAAACACCACATAAAATGCTTGCATCTGGCATCTATCTCCTCTGATCTGAGATTATGCTATGAATAGAATCTTAAAATGCTTATAAAATGTTATTAATAAAAATTATGAAAGTTTGGAGCTAATATTTCAATTCCACCATGGAAAGGAGCAGTCTAGATAATGAAGGAAGTGATAATTTTTAGAGTGCGCTGACTACAAAACTCAAGTTGCCTGGAACCAGAAGTGCTGGAACCAGGCAACCACTTCCATTCTGGACACCATGCCTTGTTTTGAGTTTCTGTGATGGTACCACACACTTGCTGACCTTCACATGACGTCAGGAATGATGTTCATACAATAAATCTCTTCCTCAGAATGCACAACTTTTTCTTGTTTATTTCAAAACACGTGATAGCCGAAAGCTTTTCTCTTCCTTTGCACTACACCCAAGGTTAGCATAGTTTGCCAGTGAGATGAATTGCAGAAATAAAGGCTAGATATGCTACATAACCACTCTGAACCTGAGCTCACATGAGACAACTTCCTAAACACAGGTAATTTCAAAGTCCTTAAAAGGATTTGAACAAGCACCAGACACCATTTCTCCCTTCCCCTTCTCTTCCTTGACATGCCTCCATACAATCTCCTTTCTTCCTAGTAACCAAGGTTAGAAATAAACAAAAGAAAATAAAAGGCATGCACCTGTTATCTGAGAAAAGCAGGTACAACTATTAGTAGCAGAGTAATTGTAACAGGCATCTTCATTTAAAAGGGGACCTCTCCAAGTCAGGAACCAGTCATAAGTAATGATACACGAAAATTAGAAACTGTCCTCAATTGCTGTTAACTCTTAATTTACATTCTAACATTCAGTGCAAAATATAGAGATTTCTGAGTTAAAGGAAAAAAGTAATCAAAAGCTCAACTCTCTCCTTTTTACCAGACTGTACAAAATGCATTTCAGTTTTCCCTGCAGGAGCAGCCCTTCATTGTATTATACGTACTTTTAGAATGCTTTCATCACAGCAGTATCCATCCATATTAACATTCTGTTTCAGCAACACTTGCTCTCCTGGAAAAAATAAGTCATGCCTCTGTTCTCTGCAGTGCTTCAGAAGAGTTAGGCTTCAAGTATTTGAGTCAGGGACAGAAGAGAAGCTTTTACGACGTGAAGATTTCTTCAAGAACTAATAAAAACTGGAAACA
>NW_009951982.1:382499-423796 GCF_000747805.2 Chaetura pelagica | reverse complement strand
ATATTTCCTTTGCTTCAACAGAAAGAAATCATAATACTTATTCATCTGACATTGCCTGTTTTTCTTGAAGCTCTTATCTGGTCTTCATGGCAGAGATTTGAGTGGCTAACATATGTTGCACAAGTGTGCTTGTCAAGGGATAAATTTTGGCTCCAGAAATAATGCATTTAGTCTTATATTAAGAAAAAAAGAAAAAAAAAAAAAAAAAGTTGAGCTGGAGAAGCAGCATTCTCTTAAGGAGCTGTGGACTGAGAACAAATGGCTGTCCCACTCCACATCTACAGAAAAAGAAAAGGAGCTCTACTGAGTAGAAGAGTGAACTTCTCTAATATGCACCTGTATTCTGACATTAGAACAAGGCATGTTAGCAATACCATGCACAGATGCCCCTCCAAAGGACAATGCATCCACTACAGACTTGGTCCTGATTGGATGCACCCATGAGTGTTGAGAGAGCTGGCTGATGTTGTTGCTCTACCACTCTCCATCACTTTTGAAAGATCATGGAAAACAGGAGAGGTGTGTGAGGAGTAGACAAAGGCCAATGTCACTCCAGTCTTCAAAAAGGGCAAGATCCAGAAAACTACAGACCAGTTGCTATGCTTGTACAGCTTTGTAGCTAGGCTATAGCTAAGAAATTGAGAACACTTGGTTAAGATCTTTTACCTGTCTTCAGAGTTAGAAGCTCTAGTTATGACAAAATTTTTACTTTTTTTTTTTTTTTAAATTTGATAACTATGAAATGAACACTGCATACAAAATGCTTAAATCCACTGTCAAACAGTATGTTGAAACCAATTCTGATTGTTTCCAGCATAACCTTAGCAGCACTTGGTACTCAACAGTACTACACTTACTAGAAGACTGTTAGAAAAACAGATGAATCATATAACAAGGAAATTCCAAAACACCCCAAAATTTAATGGCATTTTTTTTGCAACAACCTATTAAGGAGATATTTTGTTTAGTTACAACAATACATTTAAATCAATTCTTGTCAAGGTTTTCCACCTTCCATTACATGCAAAGAGCCTATTAAATATTTGCTTGGGCAAATTGGTGTTTTGTTTAATTTCTCTTTGTATTTTTCTATATTTTATTCAATCACAGACAAAACTCCATTTGTCTGGCTGTGTTATTGCTATTGCTGCTAACACAGTCATTCTCTTCTAACATTATGAGTCTGATTCTTCTTCAGTAACACTAAATGACCTAAAAAAAGAAAAAGCACTAATTTATTGTACCTGTTAGAAATCGTTGGTAAGATGCATCATATTCTCATAATGTCTTGTATTTCCTTCTCTAAGGACAAAGTGTAAAAAACAAAAATGCTTACCTCAAATAGATT
The DNA here is from genome assembly GCF_000747805.2 of Chaetura pelagica. NCBI lineage: Eukaryota > Metazoa > Chordata > Aves > Apodiformes > Apodidae > Chaetura > Chaetura pelagica. Next base: position 422,448 of record NW_009951982.1, on the reverse strand, counting down.
ATTTATGCCTACTGACTTTACAGTATGCAGTATCAAGAACAACAGGAAGCACTAAATGAAATTAAATATGTTAAAGTTTAAATGTGTTTGTCACTTTTTCTGGTGTTTTTTGGAAGACAACAAGATCACCTAAGGGGCTGGTCAGGATGGGTTTTTCCTGGCTTTATTACCTAGCAGATGGAATAGCAAATGTGTGACATATGGAGAAAGCTATCTTATATGCCAGTTTGTTAAACAGATTGTCTTCATCATCTGACCACTGTTAGAAAGTCAATTGAAAACCACAGGCTTCTAGCTTCTCCATAATGAATATTAAAAATGCAAATATGGAGCCATTTCTCACCCTTCAAAATGACTGTCAAAACCACACAGAGTGAAAAACCGTAAAAGCCAAGGTGAGCGAGTATTGGCAACAATCCCCATCCTGAAAAAACCTATATGGGACCGACTGAGAACTTAGATCTTAAGAACTGGTACTCAGTTCCTTCCTCTTGGGTAAAAGAGTGGGAAAAGATTTCGCAAGTTTCTCAGTGCACACAACAATAAACACTGACTTCAACTAAAAGATCTCAAAGTTGTAAAATCAGCTAAATTATTCTAATGCATTGTAGGTACTGATAATGTATCAAGGTACCTCACTGACAGGTTCTGTGCATTAAAAACATAGCACTACTATTAGCATTCTTATTATTTATAATATAGCTATATATTATCACATAATACATACTCCCTTTCAGTGTGTGCAATCGGTGTGATCAGGTGGCAACTGTAAGAAACATGGCAGTGTACAAGTGATGAAATACTTTGATGCACTATGTCTATACACAGTCTGTTTTTCAATGTATTAAAACCAGTGAGTCTTGCAATATATTTAGATTAGAAAACAGGAGAAAGGAATTTTGGAGCTGTCCTCCAAACATTGCAGCAGGGCAGGGAAATGAATTGATTTAAGTTGGAAATTGAGAATCTTACGAGTAGGGCAGTGAAAATCTGTACTCCACTTTCATTGTGCGATTCACATGCACCTTTATTTCTGCTGCTTCTGCACAGAGAAACTTGTTGGCACCAGGAACAAATGCCTTTTCCCTTGCTGATGCATAGTTTACCTTCAGTTGCTACAACTGCTACAATCACAAACAGGATGTAAAGGAAATTAAAATGGAATGAGTTAGTGACACTAACATTTCTGAGGTACTTAGTTTTTATCTGCTCTCACACTTAAGAGTCAAACCAATTGCTAGTTTTGGGTACAGCAGGGACTTCGTTTGCTCACATCAGGTCAACAACATCAGTGGAGCTTTGGTACACTTCATGGAGTTAGATAAAGCAGCTTTACTTATTCCAATAAGTAATGTTTGACACTGAAGAGACTTGGAACATTAGCCACATGTGTCCACTCACCCAGGGGCTTGTTAAAGGTTCCACTTTGATTCTTTTACTACAGGTTTAGAGACTGCCAAAGACAAGCTGCACCTGTTGTGTGTGTGAGGTTGGGACTTTCTGAGCATCACTAGCCTTTCCCAGGGCACTGCTTTCAATCCTGTGTTCTGATATAATGTTTATGCTATTGCTGGATTTTTTTTATTATTATTTTTTAAAGATATCTGAAAAGGAACTCTTTATCCTTATTAGGAAATTTCACCTTTAAAGCTTCCTTATTCTCATTAAGCACAGGGAGCTGACAACAGCAAGTCCTGCAAGAAGGACAAAATGCACAGATATGCTCAGAGAGGTTCTTGGAAGTATTAATGCGTAAGAGATTCAACTTTCCTGTGAGCCTACAGCAATTTCTCTAATGCATATGTTGCCTAGCATGTGAGCAGTTGTAATACATTTTAAATCAAGAGAATAACACTTCCTTTCCCTCAGGGAATCTCAAAGGTTAGCATTGCTTTAGATATTTGCAAAGCAAGCTACATACAACTCTTGGTTCAGAGCTGAACGTAATGTTGGTTTAAGTGTCAGATGTATTTTACTGAGAAATGTACCATTTCTTTCTAGCATCATTAAGCCATGAATGCAAACAATTAGCAGAACTATAACTTCTAGAATCATGCTGTCTTATCATTTACATTAACACAGCCAATGCCATGACACAGTTACAGCCTGTGCCATTGGAAGGCATTCATTAATTTCCACTTCTATCCATTCACTCCACTCATGCTTCTAGATTTTTAAGGATTATTATTATTATTTTTTAATTTCAGTACCATTCCCACATTGCTTTCATTGGTACATGCTTTAACTGAGCCTGTGCCTTCAAAAACAATTAACTAAACAATTTGTCAGTTTGAAACTTAGTTTTTTTACTTTATGAAGACATTTAAAGGCACAACTGCTGGCTTAAAAGGCATTTTATTTAGTCTTAGGTGGGGGGAGAAGATGGGCCATTCTCCACAAAATAAATTACTCTATTTACTGCTTTTCAAGACCTTTCTTTTCAGCTGTTTTCTGTTTCCTACTACTCTGCCTTTAAAGAAGGGGGAAAAAAGAAAAAGAGATGAAGTGAGTCTCTCAAGGTGCTGTGAATGGAAATGAAGGAATAAAAATTAAGGCTAATTAATATCTTGGAAGTTTTTTTAAAAGAAAAACTATGTATTGATTTGTTGGTTTTTTAACAAAAGTATTTTTCTTAGAAGACTGAAAACAAGAGGTTTCTTCCAAAACCATTATGTGCCTTTGGTTTTCAGTATTTCTATTTTTAATGAGGTAGCACAATTTTCTGCTATTTAATGAATATGGAGATATGTTCTGCTTATCTATGTTTAGAATTGCAGTTCAGTACTCCAGCTCCAGCTTCACATCCACAAGGTCTGAATTAGAGATGTTCCAGTAAAATGCACAAACACACCCCAAACCCAAATACCTTCTCTTTTGAATACTGACTAGTGGTGCAGTCTCACCTATTTCCATGCATGAATGGATACACAGTTTCAAAAACAGCCCATAGCTCGAGCGCTCAGCAAAAGTGACAGGTGAATAAAAAAGCCAGCTGAGCCCAACAGGAGACTGGCAGGTTTGATGCACGCACTGTGGGAATCTCCTGTACACTCTTGGAAATCACAGTATAGAAATTGAACCTATCTGAAAACAATGAAAGGCAGTCATCCTTCTCTTACTACAAAACAGAAAGAAAAATAAATATTGTATGTGTGAGTTTGGATCCTAACACTCCAAACTGGAAAACTACAGAGAAGTAGGGAACCAAATGCCATTTCTTATTTTGACTCCTTTAGGTTGAACAGCCTTTAAATGTTTCTGCAATGTGTAAAATTGTTATTGGCTTGTAGCAGACTCAAACCACAAATCCTTAGTGCAGTTACAGCAGGGATTATTTTTCACATTTCTGTGAGAAATTCCACTGGATTTATTAGTATTATTCTAAAGCAAGATATTGTGCATATAAAGATATCATAAACGAAAAGATAATACACTCCATTTCAATAAAATTATTTCATTCTCTCTTAAGCAGTGTATATTCAGAAGCAACAAGAACCAGTACAGAACTCCAGGATTTGCCTGAACAATTTAAAGAATCTTAAAGACAGGAGAGGAAGACCAGACATAGAACTATCATTTCAATCATTTCAGTCAAATCTTTTAGCCTAAATAAAGGAGTATTTTCAAAGTCACTTATATGCCTCAAAGCTTATACTTTCCTCTCATTTTCCCTCTTCACATGTATTCTGTTTTCTATGAAACACTACTTCCAAGTCACTTAATTGATTTTGTAAACCCTTTCTAAAGACTAAGTTTTCATAGAAGCCTGGCGATCAATGTATCAAAATCTCACTGAAATAAACACAAACTACACAAAACTTTCAATGCTTCCTTAAAAAATCCTGTCAGAAAACTGAAACAGTGTCAGATGACACAACTTACAAAACTTCAACTTTTTAAATGCATTTCAGTGACCTGCTATGATGAATTTTCCTCAAGAATGGAGCAGCAGTAGAGTTGATTATAATTTGAAAATCAGAGATTGAGTCAATTTCTCATACCAGGTTAATAATGAGGGGGAAGATGAATAAATAAATAAACAAATGTGTGTTGCCTCTAGTAGAGAGGCCCCAGTAGGGAATATTAATTATTCCAAATGTATATAACTTCTCTAGAAGAAAAAGAGGAGACATTGTGTAACTTAGGTGGCAGACACTGAAATATATCAGTTTCCCTCTCAGGTAAGAGACCTTTAATATCTCTGACACTCACTTTAACAGTCTTACCTTTAGCTTTAACTGTGTGTGAAATGTTTCCATCATACATGATGACCCTTGACAACTGATGCGGTTGCAAATAAATGTCTCCTCTTGCTTTGAAGCTGTTGACGTGTTATGACAGGAGAATTTATATTAAGATGCTGCTAAGAACACTCCCTTATTTCTAACTGCCATTTTAAATTGTCTTTTCTTCTTCAAAATGACATTCTACATATTTTTCACTGATTTAGATTAACTCACGGAATTGAAAAAATAATAAAGATCACCCAGTCCATTCATGGACACACACCTCACCTCTAGCACAAACTATACATATATGACTGAGCAGAGCCACCTTTGTCTTAAAACACGGTTAGAATTCACAGTGATTTTAGCAGGATCTAATTTGGGTCAATGCTGAACAAACCTGGAAATCTGATCTTGATTATTCATCATTAGACACAGTACAGAGAAGAAAAAGGAAGAAAAATAAAATTATTCCAAATTTTTTAAAAATACCACTATACCTGCCACTGATACTAAATATTCACTTCTCTGAATACTGTATCTTGGTCAAAGCTGTCAACAAAACCATATGCAGAAGTTAACCTTGAAAAGCAGCCCTTCAGGGCAGCTTAAATTACTTTGTTCATTATTAACCCAAGGCGCTAAATATCACAAGCACTTACACACCTTAAATTAAAATTGAAAGCCACAAGAAAACAAAACAAAAGTAATTGCTGATTTTAGATGCTTATGTTCTCTTACAGGTATTGTTTATGGACAAATCAACATTTAATGAGAGACTTTTCATAATTATACCTTCTACTGCTGCAGTAGATGGCCACAATAACAGAGGCAGCTAAATGTACTTACTAAACTATGTCCTGTGCTACACTGGGTCCAGTATTTCTGAACTGAGTGACACAAAATGGAATGTTTCAAAATTCCTGTCATTACTGTAACACTGTTCCTATGGACAGCACAGATTACCAAGTCATGGTAACAGCTTCATTCCAAACTAAGCTAACTAGAATGGCGGGTACATATAGCCTCATACATCTGAAAGCATTTATTAGCTAACAAACTGTTATTTCTGTGCTCCTTGCAATGCTTTAGTTTTGGTCCTTATACCAATCTTTCATGAATTACATGTTCTTAAGTAAAGGCATCAACTGAGGCAGTAATTGCACTGCCCTTCCACTGATGTCATTAGACAAAAAATGGCTAAAAAGATCAATCACACAAAACTAGTAGTAACAGCCAGAGCAAAAACCTTGCCAATTAATTTTTATTACTATATCAATTTAATTCATTTTATTTCCTCTACCACTGGAGAAATAAAGAATGACAGTAAATTAACTACTTATAGTTATAAAAATAATACCTTCCATCTGCTATAACTTGGAACTGCTGTCCCAACAACTTGCATGCTTGATGAGATATGAACAACAGAATGTAATTAGGTAATGTGAGTGATGTATAAAGTCACTTTTCACTGAAATATTCTCTAAAAAAGGTGTACTATGCTGACCTGACAGTACATGACAGGTAAGCCCAGATAATCAGACTTGAACAATTTTGGAACATTTATCTGGAATATCTTTTACACTTTGGAAAGCTCTAAAGGATTAATATCTCAGCATTGCCATCCACAAATGAGTACCTTATACTAAGACAAGCAGCAAGCAAGCTTTAGTAATAGATAATATTTAGACAATGGTATTAAGAGCCTTGAGAAAGAACCAACAAAAGGTGTGTACAGCTGTTCCCATTTTCAGCATAAATTATCTGACCAAAACCTATAATTTTTAGAAGTGTTTCCATGAAACCTCATAGCACCATCTATTTATGTTTTACTCAACTCTAATTTTTTAATCTAAGTATCAATTCAATTACCCATTGCAAGATACACTAAACACTGTTTTAAAATGGAGGTCTCACTGAAAATAACAACTGGCAAACTGAATGTTAAATACAGTTTATTCCTAAATAAGCACATATAAACTTTGTAAACTAATACATTAAATAAATAAACTTCATGCTTTATCTTACCCTGTCTGATTCTTTCCTTTTAGGAAAACCCTAAAAAATTATGTCTTGGAGAAGTTGCACTGCTACTACTTAAATTGTAACTGTGCTTTAGAAAATATTTTTCCTAGCAACTCTTGTGAACAATATTTTTTTCATGTGGAAGAAGAAACTTAGATTTAAAAATACCTTGAGGTCTAGCAAATAATTTAGCAGTCAAGGTCTTGTAGCAATACTCAGAAAAAAACAGTTTGTACATATCAGCAGACATTATGGGCAGCTTGTCTGTAGCCAGAGGTTTTTTTTATTTAGGAGAATCAAATCTCTTTGGTTTTGTCACCAAAAAAAAAAAAAAAAAAAAAAAAAAAAAAAGACTTTAAGTTATATTTTGAGTAGTTTATTGTATTTTCTCTTGAATCGCTGTTATTTTCCACAGACAAACAGGACCTTTGAAAGGGACAGTCTCTTTCCCCTGAACAACTACAACTGCAAAATGTTTGTCTGACAAGTTGGTGACTAAGCAAAAGGAGAACTTTTATTTTAAATGCCAATAGATTTTTAGCTGCAGAAGAATCTCAATGATAGCTTCACTGAAACAAAATTAATAGCAAGGAAGCCCACAGGAAATAAGTTTTTAAATATTCTCTTCCAACGCAGGTGTATATTTCGTTTTTATTTAATCATTGCAGGCAATTACTCTTAATAAACACTCATAACTAAGGCAAGGTTAATTAGCATTTTGATAAACACCTTTTATATACTCACTGAAGACAATAAGCCCTTCTACTTGCAATAGTTTCAGATGGTTGTGGTTAATCCCATCATCCACCTTTCTACAAGAACTAAACCTGGGCTCCCAATGGAATCTAGATCCCTAAATGTCTCTGACTGCAAAAGTACTGAGGCTTCCAAATGCTTCTGGCATCTGAAGAGAAATGTCTGTCTTCTAGTGTAAGACTAGGTATGATTATCTTGATTACACTAAGAAATGAACCACTTTTCACATTACACTTACTAAAAAAGTCCTTACTTTTCTATGTGGAATTCTTGGCACAACTCCTCTGTGAAGAACGTTAAAAAGCATTGTTTCCCTCACTGACCCTTCAGCACATAATTAGCTTTTAGAGAACTAAAGACTATGTGAATTAACAAGTAACAAAAACTGTTGAGAATTAAAGTTTCTTCCTATTCTGTCGCAATGAAAAGGTTACAGGCATGTCCTGGCAATCTACCTGCCTGCAGTTATCTTAACTACATCCATGCAGAAACTAAGCCTCCCAAATGTGGGTGGGAATCAATGCTTCCATCTCTCACCATAATATGCTTTATAGCGTAAAGCATAAATAAAGAATAATATGCTTTATTTAGGTACATGCACAGTGACATGGTCATGATCTTGAAAATAGCAACTACAGTGCTCTGCAACCACATTGTACTCGTACTACTTGTGGAAAGGTGGATGACAGGATTAAACACAACCACCTGAAACCATCCACACATTGTTGTATGTAGTTGGAACTACAGGTTTGCTTATTAAAAAAACCCACAAAACAACAACAACAAAAAAAAGACTTCTTTTAAAAGACTTTTCATTTAGGAGGAATAGGAAGGGCTTATTACATGGACACAAGGTTTGTTAAAATAATTTGTACAGATATTTTCTTTCTTTTAGTTCTTTATTTTTGCTTGTATGTATATTAGGAAAGGCCAAGCATAAAACTGGAGCTGTAAAACAAGTCAGGAATTATTGCTGTGACTCTGCTCTGAGAGCTCAATAGGCATGCAGCAAAGCAGGAAGGGTGAAGGGGCTGAATTATTCATTGAACCTTTAAGTATCAACAAATAACACAGCAAAGAATGCCTGTTTTGCAACAGTAGGTGAGAGATGTACACATAAAAGAAAACAGATGTTCCAAAGCCTGTCTTATAAGACCATCATAGACTCTTTTTCTTATTAGTATTCTGACCGAAAATAACACTAGCAAGTTATTTACAGAAGGTGCGCAGCTCAAATGGGGTTTTATTTTACATAGCATAACATCTTGAACACTGCACTGACTGTATCAGCTTAAAGGGAAAAGAAAAACTGATGAAAATTTGATAAAAAGAAAAGTTTTCTTATCAAGTAATTACAAGGCTGGAATAAAGCAGCTTTTGTTAGCATAAACTAATTATAAGAAATTAAAATGTGAACTGTACCTAACAAAATTTACATATATATGTTATATATATAAAAATGTATATAACACATATTATAACACAAGCAAGTTGCTACTTTTAAGGTCCAAGTTTCCATTACTAATTCCACTTCTGTGATAACTTTCCCAGACAAATCCTTTTCAGTCAGAAATTGTCTTTGACCTAACAATTAATTATTTTCTTATTTTTCAGCCACTGAATTTTGAAAAGCAAGTGTTTTTTCTGTTCTATATCTGTAACTAGATGTATTTTATACTGAGAGCCACTCAATAAATTTGAGTTACTCTGTTGGTAAAGTCAAAGTGCCTGAAAAATTATCTAACAGTGCAAATGAAACCTGTTATTACAAAGGATGATATAATTAATTTTTATTTTTTTTTTAGCACATTAATCTTTGTTCCAATTTATTTATCTTTCAGTTGGGAAAGCTGCATTTTCACTATATGCTATTTTTGCATAGCCAGAATCATACAATCATAGAATCTTAGGGGTTGGAAGGGACCTCAAAAGATCATCTAGTACAACCCTCCTGCCAGAGCAGGGTCACCTAGAGCACATCACACAGGAACACGTCCAGGTGGGTTTTGAATGTCTCCAGTGAAGGAGACTCCACAACCTTTCTGGGCAGCCTGTTCCAGTGCTCTGTCACTCTCACAGTAAAAATTTTTTTTTTGGATATTGACCTTGAACCTCCTATGCTCCAATTTACATCCATTACCCCTTGTCCTATCACTGGTCATCACTGAGAAAAGCCTAACTCCCTCTCCCTGACACTCACCCCTTACATATTTGTAAACATTGATGAGGTCACCCCTCAGTCTCCTTTTCTCCAAGCTAAAGAGACCCAGCTCCCTCAGCCTTTCCTCATAAGGGAGATGCTCCACTCCCTTAATCATCTTTGTAGCTCTGCGCTGGACTCACTCAAGCAGTTCCCTGTCCTTCTGGAACTGAGGGGCCCAGAACCGGACACAATACTCCAGATGCGGCCTCACCAATGCAGAATAGAGGGGGAGGAGAACCTCTCTTGACCTACTAATCACACCCTTTCTAATGCACTCCAGGATGCCATTGGCCTTCCTGGCCACAAGGGCACATTGCTGGCTCATGGTCATCCTCCTGTCTACCAGGACCCCCCAAAAAAACCAATAATACTTCTTGTCTTTAACTAGCTTTCAATATCTATAGTTCTTTGATTTCACCTTCTGCAGGCCTAATCCTAACATTTTATATCCAACCTATTGCTACATCATCTGAAGGACCCCTTGAAGTACCATTTGAGAAAGAGGAAAAAAAATAATTTTAAAAAATGGTACAATCACTTCTATTTATACCTCAGTGAATTCAAATCTTGTGCTCCTCCTTTAATTTCCATTGTATTTTGCTTCCAACATACAGACTGTCCAAGTTTCCTACCTGCTGCTTAAGAACAAGAGAACACAGAAAGAAACTGGCAGAACTATCAGCCCAGCATCCTGCCTCTGACCATGCCAAGACCCAATGCCTAGGGCCGGGTATAAGATCCTGGGCAATCATAAAGCCATAGTTCCCAAGTACACTTCTCCAGTCTCCAGACTTTTAAAAAGAGACCAGACAGATTTTTACCTTGGCTTTTCTTTGTGATTCCTCAAGAACACCATATACAAACTAGTTAGTAATGAGTGCTGCTCTTAACAAGACCAAGAAAGGAAGGTATGGGAAATTCATCCCCTGCAGACCACATCAAAAAGTCACAAAAATGCCTCCCCTGATACACTGCCCCTCATTACTGCTGCTGTCAAAATCAACTGCACCTCCTGCAGAGGCAGCAGGAACAAACGTGTGCCTTGGGATTGTGGGTGCAGCTCACTGTGGGAGCACATGAGTAACTGCTGGACAGTGCCCGGAAGTCTAGACCATACATTTCTGTCCACTGCTCCTGCTGTGGCATTACCAACCATTCCATCGAGGGTGGGTAACCAGAGTTGACAAGCTCTTAAAATGGCAGCAACAACAGCCAAAGGGAATAAAGGTTGAATACTGACATTACAATAAGACTATTGCATCACTGAACGTGGCTTTGGGCAGAAGCAGTTTCACCCCCTTACTAGTACAGGCAGATAGATCCAGATGTACTGAAATTCAGAGGCAGTACTCTTGACATTTCTCATACCTCACATTACACCACATGTTAAAAGACTTTTGAGACACATACTACTTTCTAACTTCACAAAAACATTTCTAAAACTATCACCTGTATTTCAGCATGGCACACTCTCCCCTGTGTGACAAAAGTAATTTCCTAGCCAGTTACTGTCTGTAAATATCCACTTGGTCTTTTCCTATGCCAGTCCCACATATCACCAAAAAGTAGAAAAGCTTATAGTTTGAAGCTTTCAAAGAAGAAAACAAGGTTGCAATAAATTCTTCTCTTTTTTCCTTATAACCTACATACACTTTTATATAAAAGAAATTATCTCTCATTTTGAAGTTTGGACAAAACAAATAGCATTTCCAGAGAATGGAATAATTGAATTGTACTTCTACTTTTAATTAACTGCAGCATTTTTTTATTATTTTGCTGTACTACAAAGAATGAGAGCTATGCATTAAATGAAAGTCACATAAAACACTTTTAATTTAATTCAGTGTTATTCCTTCAGCACAGATTTTGTAAACTTCTTGATACCATTGTGAAAACAAACAGCTGGCTTTTACAGAAAGATTCTGTAACTGAAGGCAGTACGTACACATCTCAAGCAAGAGCAGAGTTATATTGTCATAAGACTTGTGTAAATTCTGGCAAGGAGCCATCTTCGTCTGAGTAACTTTCAGTTTGGTAGCCAAAATGACCTGAGATATAAAAATGTAAAGAAAATTCATAAATCAAATCAAGGGCAAACTAGTAACGGACAGCTGATTCATCATCAGGGCCACTGAAATGCTCTGCCCTCTAGCTTCCAGCCCTCACTGATAAACCCAGGACTGGTTGTAAACGAACCAGCTCTTCCTAAATATTTGCCTGCTGCTCAAGGGGATGTTTCAGGACTGTACTGTCTTGAGAAAGTTTATTACAACTAAGAGAACTGGAGCAAAAACTCCCAGAGAGCCAATTCAGTTTTTGTGGAAAGGTGTGAGTGACCTACCTCCTAGCCAAACAGCTAAGTGGCAACCAGGTGGACCCTGCTAGGCTTAAACTGAGCTGGAAATAAACTTTAGGAAAAGGTCACATGAAATTACTTAATGAAGAAGCATCATACTTACCCTCTTATCTTTTCTATAATAATTTTGCACTCAGTGTGTGCCAGGAAGAAGGGGATCCCCCAGAAATCTCTAACAGATTTTTTTTTTTCACCCAGCAGCTAGCCTCACAAGGAGAATGAAGCCTCATTACTCTGCTCTCAAAGACCGGGATTTTACAATTGCATCTGCTTCTAGCTCCAGATTGACATCCTGCTCAATCACAGAATCACAGGCAGGATCACCTTGAGCACATCACACAGGAACTTGTCCAGGCAGGTTTTGAATGTCTCCAGTGAAGGTGACTCCACAACCTCTCTGGGCAGCCTGTTCCAGTGCTCTGTCACTCTCACAGTAAAACGTACACATCTCAAGCAAGAGCAGAGTTATATTGTCATAAGACTTGTGTAAATTCTGGCAAGGAGCCATCTTCGTCTGAGTAACTTTCAGTTTGGTAGCCAAAATGACCTGAGATATAAAAATGTAAAGAAAATTCATAAATCAAATCAAGGGCAAACTAGTAACGGACAGCTGATTCATCATCAGGGCCACTGAAATGCTCTGCCCTCTAGCTTCCAGCCCTCACTGATAAACCCAGGACTGGTTGTAAACGAACCAGCTCTTCCTAAATATTTGCCTGCTGCTCAAGGGGATGTTTCAGGACTGTACTGTCTTGAGAAAGTTTATTACAACTAAGAGAACTGGAGCAAAAACTCCCAGAGAGCCAATTCAGTTTTTGTGGAAAGGTGTGAGTGACCTACCTCCTAGCCAAACAGCTAAGTGGCAACCAGGTGGACCCTGCTAGGCTTAAACTGAGCTGGAAATAAACTTTAGGAAAAGGTCACATGAAATTACTTAATGAAGAAGCATCATACTTTCCCTCTTATCTTTTCTATAATAATTTTGCACTCAGTGTGTGCCAGGAAGAAGGGGATCCCCCAGAAATCTCTAACAGATTTTTTTTTTTTCACCCAGCAGCTAGCCTCACAAGGAGAATGAAGCCTCATTACTCTGCTCTCAAAGACCGGGATTTTACAATTGCATCTGCTTCTAGCTCCAGATTGACATCCTGCTCAATCACAGAATCACAGGCAGGATCACCTTGAGCACATCACACAGGAACTTGTCCAGGCAGGTTTTGAATGTCTCCAGTGAAGGTGACTCCACAACCTCTCTGGGCAGCCTGTTCCAGTGCTCTGTCACTCTCACAGTAAAGAAGTTTTTTCTGATATTTACATGGAACCTTTTGGCTAGTGAGTGCATGTTCCCCTTTTAATGTCCTTTATTCCATGTCATTGTTGCTCTGTATTTCTCTGTGTGGAACTGGACACCCATCTATCCAATCTGAAGCCACACCTGTCTAAATCACTCCCAAGTTCACTGTTTTCTTTTGCAGTTCCAGTTCAACAGAGGATTTCATCATACTTCAAGTTCTTTCTCTTAAGTCTTTAAATACATACCAAACAAAATCCTTCTTAATAGCTTCCTATCCAGAACGCAATCGGTTCACATTCCTTGTATCAAACCGTGTCTGCTCACATACCTTCTGGCTGCTAGTCTCTGACATGGCCTTCAGTTCCCTGCCATGATTTCTAACTTTGAACATTAGATATTTAAGGCTGAATCCCAAACAATTAATCAGGTAACTTCTCTGTCAAGCCAGAAAATTTCTTAACATCTCTCCACAAACTTCACTGTATAAAACCCCTCGAAACTTCAGGGGAAAAAAAGTACTTAAAAAATTACACGTGGCAAATTGTTCACTGCCAGAGATGTCTATCAAAGGGATCACTCTCTAAGCTCCAGATGGCAGGTCTCCTACAGGAAGCAGCTGGTCCTTTGGCAGCATGTTCTCAAAAAGTGCCAAGGGCTAAGTCCGTCTGTGGTAATTCAGGGCCACCACAGGAATTTTATGCTGAAATTACTTCAGCTGTACAAGCTAAGCCTCTGCTCTTCAGCGTGCCAGAGACAGTAGCCAGACCCACTGCTTTATCACATACCACCCACTATGCCAGAGATGCTTTCTTCTCTGTGAGGGGGCATGTGGGTGTACCATGTGCTTTGAACTGTCTTTATCATTACCAAAGTTGGTAAACTTGATTTGTTAGTTGGGTCACTGCAACTTCTTCAAGCAGTGACATATATTACTGTGTAAAATAGCTAGCAAATCTATGGTATTAAGGTATGTAAGAAAAAGAGCAGTAGCTCCACTCCTATGCACAGTGAAAGATAGCCTGAATTCTTTACTCAATTTGATTTAGCCCTTAAGCAGAAAAACTCTTATGTTTTCCCTAAACAGATTTTCTTTTCCTATTTCTCTTGTTTTTTATTTTGGTCCGCAGCTCAGCTTACTTCGTCTGTTCTTTCAGGTTCCCAGTCCTCTAGAATCTCCCTAGGAGAGCAGACAGGCAACTTGCTTTCAATTACACTTTTAAGGCCAGACAACACATAATCTCACAGATTCATATGGTAGAATGATTTGGGCTTCAAGAGACCTTAAAGATATTAATCTAGATGGATCTACCAACCCTCTGCATTGGCAGGGACACCTCCCACTAGAGCAGGTTGCTCAGAGCCCCAGCCAACCTGGCCTCAAACACGTCCAGGGAGGGAGCATCGACAACTTCCTTGGGCAACCTGTTCCAGCTCCTCTCTCTTTTATATAAAACTCTCCTCAACATTTTTAAGACACCAATCAGCAATTCCTTCTTACGGCATCTGTAAGATGACCACCTAACTTCTTCAAACAGAAGTTAAACTCAGTAGGCTGATTCTGTGGTAGTGTGCAATATTCTCATCATTCATAGCCTTGATCTTCCTACATCAGCTTTATCAGTCAAGAGAGAAAGCAATTCCCTAAAAATTAGAACACCTCCTAACTTGTGTAAGTACATTAATACCTTAGGACACAGTCAATGACACACAATGTTAAGATTTCCAGTCAGACTGCAGAGTCCTGCTCACTCCACATATCAGTGGCACCAGCTGTAGCCCAATTAAACTCCACAGTGCACAGGTGTTCCCAGAAATGAGTAACAAAAGCAAACCTCCCTTTAGGGTTCTGAAAAAAAATTAGAGTTCTTTAACTTCTTCAGATCTATAAACATCAAACAGATTGAGGAAATGGGAACAAATGACAAAAATGACATACAGAGGAATAACCATAATCTGAATTATATATACATACATGTATATATATATGTACTAGAAAATAGATATGCTTACGTTTTAGCTATAAAAACCAAGACTCATGTAACCTTTAGGACTTGGACAGGAAAGTCCACTTTTGCTTTACCTCTCTGTTAAAGGAGTTCTAACCTGGGAAAATAGCATGTATCATCCAAAAGACAAAGATTAAATATTTCTAAATAATATTCTAAAGCTTCCTTTTTTATTGGCATTTAAAAGCTATCTGCAGCAAAGATAATCTGCAGTAAAAGTAACTCAACTAAATGTCTACAATTTTTGGCAACATTTCAGTGTGTCTGTGAACAGAGTGGAATCAATTCACCAAAAAAAATCAAATAGAAAATGTGATCACCTCTGTTTATAAACTTGGAAAAGCTCACAGCTGCAATATTCCAAAGAGCTAACTGAAAGATGAAAACAAGGAAAAAAATAATGTGGAAATGTAGCAACAGAACAAAAAACCCCAACACATTAAATTCATCTTAGAACAACCTGTTTGATAAAAGAAATCCATTACACCTTCATGCTAAGAAATTGAACAAGCTGGAGACTAGGAGAGTTTCATTCATCAGCAAAACATTATTTCATTATACCAATAAACTTGCTCTGACAAAATGAGCGCATTTACATTTATTAATTAAACTACTAGAAAGCCAAGAAACTACAGTACAGTTGTCAGCATGTAAGATCCACAGATTAACATTCTCTCATTCAAAATAAGAGCACTTACACTGAGTAATTGATCTCATTTTCTTAGTAAAAGCTCTACGAGAAGCTCTGGGGCTGTACAAAGAGTACGAACAATAACAATTTAATTACACTATGAATAACAGCCTTTTCAATTGGAGGCAATATTTACTTTATTGATATGACCAGCCATATCATAGAATATCACCGGCAGATGGTAAATTGTCTTATAAATTATTCTAACATACTAACTCACAACACAGCAGTTTTTCAGCTCATAAAAAGATACTAGTTAGCAATACCATCAATACTTAACTTACTAAACAGATAATTTGTTTATGATTTTAGAAGGGAACAATGGGTCTACAAAATGGATAGGTCAACAAAGGAGAAGCGGCTGTTCAAAAACTCAAAACACTCAAAAAAATCCAAGTCTATAATGCAGCTACATTTGGGACACTACAGGACAAGACTAGCTCCTAAAACAATCATTACAACTGGAGTGTGATAATATAGAATAATTTTGATCCTGCAGCTTCTAGATGGGTTCATATAAGCAATGCATTCAGAGATGCCATTTTTTAAAGTTTTTCTTACCTGACACATTATCAATTGAGAAAGATAAAGAAAGCACATTGCTCTTAATTAATTAACATAGGAGTGGGAGAAGGAAGCTGGTCCAAAAAGAGATTTTAAAAGCCTTCAGTAGGAGTTTGGAAAAGCTGTGATTCTGCCTAATAGATATGATGTATTCAGCCAAACTCTGTGATGTTTTACAGGTTTATTTTAAGTTGAAATTTAAGAATAAAATAAGGCAGGAGAAACAATCTTTTGAACTAAAGCTGGAAAATAGATCATTGAGTCTCTGGGACCAGAAACCTCAATTCTATGCCAGTGTGTATGATTGTTTACTGCCCCAGGCCTACTGCATCATATCAAAGTAGTTTCAAAAAGACAAAATGAGACAAAGTTACACACACACACCCTGAAAAATCTACTCATAGAAATTATTTTTATTTACTCTGGAGAAAGACTCAGAGACAGGATTGAAGCTTTCTGTTCTAAGCTCAGATCACAGTCCTCCTTTGTAAACAGCTGATTAGAATCACAATACTTATATAAAAAAAGTTTTTCAAGGCAACAGCCATTCATACCTTCAAACTACATGCAAAAAATTATAATGCCAATCTCTCATTCTTACTAGGACTCTGCTTAATGACAATTGCACTTGAGAACAATTTTTTTTTTTAAATTTACATTTTAATTTTTAATTAGAGTTGTATGGAAATAGAATTTTTCACTTGAATGTGAAAATCTGCAGTTTGTCAGCAGGTTTTGCAAGACTTTGTCCACTATGTTGCTGATATAGTCTGAAGGTCAGTCAGGGAGCTGGCTTTTCAAGAAGCATTTCATAAGCATGGCCCTGTCCACACTCAAATGCCAAACTGCAAATGATGGAAAACCAGTGCTGTAAATGCCTCAGGACTTCTGTGTAGGCCTGGTTTGAAAAATTAACCTTCTGTTTGTGTTTGGGTTTTTTTTGAGAGTATAATTTCTACCCTTCCAGTACTACTGTGCTTTCATTAAGACTCAAATGGTCAAAGGACAGGTAAATGAACCACAATGGTGAAAGCCAAAGACAGCCACAAGACGCCACAACAACTCTCATAACTAGTGACAGTTTCACTACGCATAGTTTGGAAAGGCTGGCACAGTGCTAAAGAGATGCAACATTTAAGTTTGTTTTCTGAAGCCCCTCTGAATTAACAGCTGTGGGACAGTTCTCTAAAAACGTACTTAATGTAGGAGAATAAGTGGATTAAAAGTGACCAATAACGGAATTAATTTTTCCAATCTTTGCACCCTTTTTTTTTCTTGGTACCCTGTAAACTCACGCACTCTGAACAGTGCATGGACCTGACATCTTCAGAGAAGAAAATGCAGAGACTTTGTTTTCCATTTTTGCTAATTCATCGGTTTCTTGTAAGGTGGCTGTAATCAAATGTAGACCTGGTAGACCTCAGGTTACAAAACTCTAGGTGCAGATGTGCCCTTCGGCATTTTCATTAAGTATATTTTTCAATAACACTAGTGAAAATTCTGGAGAAATTACATTAAGGTGAGAAAGTATTTTCCAAAATATCATAAGCTCTAGGAAAACACATAATAAAGAAAAGCTACAGCTACAGCTTTATAGCCTTAAGTAAGTCACACTTCTTGTTTAACAAGTATTATACTTTTTGTGATACAAGTATACAACTTACATAAAAGTTGCATTACACTTTCACAATATACCTTCTGGCAGCAACTGTCACATAAACACAAATTGTTTTGTAGTTGCTGTTTTTGTGGTTTTTTTTTGGTCACAATCCCTGAGCAAGCTGTTGAGAGAAGACAGGAAAAAGTGGCTTAGAACACTTTTGTCATGACCCTCCTGGGCACGAGAGATGAAGTGATTAGTATTAGCCTTACTGTGCTATAAAAACTTCTCAATAAGAGAGGAAACAGAAGCAAGTTCCACCATTTAATATAAATCTCAGGGAACTAGGGAGCCTTAACAGACTCTTAGTTACTTATAGAGACACATAGTAGCATGACAATTTGGTCCTTAATTTCAGGAATAACCTATCTGGTTTCTCCTACTTGCATTCCACTGGTCCAGAGGGCTTTTCTGCAAAGGTTGGAGATGAAACAGAAATAAAATAAATATATAAAATCCTTTTGACTGCAAGTAGATCCAAGGGAGAACTCAATTTCAGAAAGCCTGGAAAGGTCTTAAAATATTATAATGAAATTCCCCCCTCCAGACCCCCCCAAATACAACAGTGGGTAATCCCCTGAATTCCAAGTCTCTTTTTGCATATAGTCATAAATCACATTGTTAAAATATTGATATAGTCAGAGCTGGTTAATTCAAGTCAGTTTTGCTTCTCATTAAGATTTAACAGAGGCTGAAGCATTTATGGTATAATGTCATGCAAACTTTGGAACCAAGGGAATACAGCAAACATGAATTAGTAGGGAATGCAACAGTAACTGAATTACATTAGAAATAAGGGAGAAAATCTGACGGGGAGAAAACAATTTTCTCTCGGGCTAATGGTAAGGGATGACAGCCAACATCCTCAGAAGAGTTTCCACGTGAATAAGCCATTGGTGGTGCCTTCTGGTTTGCCACCTTCTCTGCCCAGTGGATGCCACCAAAACACTTCCCTGCACTCCACACACACCTCATGGGGTATGTAGGACTTCCTGGACTGCCCATTTTAACTGCAGCCATCTGTCACGGCTGTGTGATGAGGCTTGGGCTCCAGGCTGCACAAACCAACAATGTGGAAAATCTAAATGTATTTCTGAAATGTATTGTGAAATAAAGGAGTAGTTCAAAGTAACTGCATTAAGAAAGACTTTACAAAGTTAGTGCTTCACAGACTAGTAGGAGATGCACTGTAACTTTAGATCTATATAGGATGCAACTTAATTTAATCCAGAAAAAACACAAGCATGCAGTAATTGTGACAACGATAACAAATGTGTTATTGAGAAGTGCCAAAAAGAAGTGACAGTTTTGAAGCAATTGTAAGTTGTGTGTGCTATCGAGGACTGCAGACTAGCCAACAGCACCAAAGTATCTTTTGAGTAAGAAGTTCAATAAAGAAAAAGAAGCAAAAACATGCAAAAGGTGAGATCTAGTCCCAACGTCTTTAGTTGAAGCGTTACTATGATGATGGCTACTACATACTATCAGAAAACTGCCTAACCTGAAAGTAAGCAACAAAACACTAATCTAGGCAAAAAAGACCAAGTTTTTCTTTCTTATAGAATCAAAGTTTCCAGTGATGAATAAGGATGTTCACAAAAAAATTTGTTGCAAAATATCTTGGTTAGAAAATCCAAACAATTGCAGAGAGAAAAAAGCCTTCCAATCACATTCCTACAACATAATAGTGCTCTCTCTTTCTCTCAAAAAAAGAAATAAATCTATAAAAACAAATATTCAAAACAGTAGATAAAAGAACTTGCTGGTCTACTTTATGACCATGCATTGTTATCACAAAGTAGTTGCAAAAGCATGGGAATATGAAGAAGAGGAAGAGAAACATTTTTACTAATGTTATGACTATAGTAAAATGATTACTAAAATCCAGAGGGAATTGCCAAACACTATCTTCACCAACAGGCAAGTAGAAACTATAGAAATGTTTATTTAGAATTAATTTATTGTATTTATTTAAAAAACTAAATTAGGTAGAATAAGTTCTCTTATTATTTCAAATTTCTTGGAAAAGATGCCTCCTTCTGGTTCCAGCAACAGGAGTCAAATGTACAGAAAGTCTTACATATAATGTTTTAAAATTAGAAAATCTGTGATCACACCCCAGTTTTCCTCTTATAGCCAGTTACAGATCTGTGGTAGAGAACATATAGATATACTGGGAGTTTCAGGGGCTTGCTTAAATGACATGGCACAGCTCCAGGAAGACAGAGGCTTTTGCTCCAGCAAAAAAGGTCTTCTTTCTCTCTGAAATGATAAAACCATAATTTCCCCAATACTACAGTTATCCTTCAACTATCCTGTCACCTTTTTACAAGCAGAGAAGATGAACATATTCTCCCCTAACATCAGAATACATAATTCGTCTGACTAATAATTAAAGAGCAGATAAATGGTTCATTTTTTACTATACATCAGAACCAGAGTTCTTAAAAATGCAAAAATCAAAAAATATCACCCATATTGGGAATACTAAGTCCATTTACATTTTAAGGCATTTCCAGGCCTTAGTAGAATTAAAACATAATTCTTCAATCTGTTTTTATAAAAGGGGAATGTTAATATATCTCCATAATTTTTTGAGTGTGGCAGCACTGCACTGCTATAGAGAGGTTAAGAGAACTGGTGACTAAAATTTTGAAAACCTTTCTTCAGCAAAAAGCTATGTTGCTGCTATGGTTTAACTGTGATGAGGTAAGGAAAATTTTATGGTGATACAGGACTTCTCACTTGCACTCTTACTTCTGCCAAACACAGTGTATAAATAGTAAACAAATCACAGGTTTCTGTTATTTATTATGCAGCAACCTGGACTTCCTTCTCTGACATCAACAGAAAACTAACTTAAAAATTCACAAGTGCCCTAGTTTACAATATTCACTAAAACTGTAGTGTAAAACCAAGCTCTGCTGGTCTTGCTCTGAAGGTAGAAGTCCTGGTATAAGGAATTCTAATAGATGGTTTCCTTAGTCAAGAGCAAGGCACTATCAAAGGAAGGGTGTTCTCCATGAAATATGTCTAACCAGATGATTTGCAGTTCCTCTAGTTTCACTGGGCAGTATGATGTTGTCACAGGAAACCTTATTTCAGCAAACCTTCCAATGTCCAGTTTTGGACACTGAAATAAACCAGAGCAGTTTCACTTCCATTACAATTTACCTTTCTACCAAAATGTAAATAGTAATATGTTTGGAAGCAGAGGTGTCTCCTCATCAAGAAATGTGCTAACATATGCCAAGCAGTGTGCATGTATGCACAGAGTAAGGAAGAGCTGTCTAGACCCTAGTTACATTGCTTCGTCTCGTGAATTAACAATGTTAATAAATAAAACCTTGTTTTTATGAACTACTGCTGAAAAAAACCCCAACACATTAGTAAGTACTAAAATTCCAGAGTCGCCTGCAGGAAGATTTTGGTATGAGAAATCTCACAAAGCAAAGTAGATAATGTTAGAGCAGTTCTGTTGAATCAGATAGAGAAACCAGGACTCTTTCATATCAAATCTGGTTAGACCAGAGATGGTTAAAACGGAAAGGACAAAATTAAAGTTTGAATTTTTGCATGCAAGCTAGAGCACATGGATGCAAGCTAGAACACAGGAAGTTCCACCTCAACATGAGGAAGAACTTCTTTACTGAAAGGGTTACAGAGCACCGGAACAGGCTGCCCAGAGAGGTTGTGGAGTCTCCTTCCCTGGAGACTTCCAAGACGCACATGGATGCATTTCTGAGTGACTTGCCCTAGATTCTGGGAGTGGTCCTGCTCTGGCAGGGGAGATGGACTCAATGATGTCCAGAGGTCCCTTCCGACCTCTAGCATTCTGTGATAATCTGCTAAATGAAAATGACAAAATGCTAAGGAGAAGATTTAAAAAAATTTATAATAAGACATCATTTGTTCTGCCTCCGCTTTCTTTAGAAGCAGCTTATTCTTTTACCTTGGTTATCAACATGTAACAAAATGGCTGGTGTAAGCTTGCTGTGACCTGGAAGTCCCATTTTTAAAGCTCCCCTTTTGAGCCCTGGACAGATTTGCTGTAGCCCTGTTACTGTTCTTAACAACCATGATGACTCCCAGATCACCTGGTACTGCAAATTTGGTAGACACCTGACATGAGTCCAAGACCACAGTTTAGATAGAATGCACAACACAGAAAAAAAGGTAGCTTAACACCTTTATGTGCCAGCTAATGTCAGGCCATGCCTGAACCCTCATAAGGCTTCCCATGTAAAACTATCTTGTCAAGATTATTTGATCCAAACAGTGAGTTTATACTGGATCAGCACTTCACCTGGTAAAGAAATTTCTGACTTGTTTACTAGGAGGTCCATACACACTGCTAGAGCTCTTCAATCTAGACGTCCATAGTTCAGGATCAGCTTGGGCAGGGACATTTACTCCAAGTGTCAGCCACTTTAAATAAGGAATTTTCCTTCACTGGTCATTACCAAACCCAAAACACTCAATTTTTTGTCTTCCAGAGACAAGGAACTGCAAATGAATGATTCACCACTCAGTTCCCCCCAAAGGATTTAGTGTGATGAGACATGTAGAGGCACTAATAGACTGTGAAAGAAGTGTGGGCTAAACTAATTGAGCTGTATTGATTCACTAGTGCCAGGAAGATTATCATGCAAGTTTACTTGACTAGCTGCAAGGTGCAATATGGAAGATTTCAGATTAAGTGAGCGAATCAGGGAAAAAATTCAACCCTTTAAGGGTCTCTCAACCGTGCATTTAGCAACACTGTTGCAGTAATACTTAACATAGCCTGATTTATCTTTGCAGCTGTGAATGCTAGCTAATTAATCTTTAACCATTATATTTTCACTCCACAGCACATCTTAATTTTTCTTTATAATTGAAGCTAAAGATTTTAACTGGCACCGAACTATGTACTATTTCTAAGGAGAAAGGTCCATGATCTCACCCTACTTAATTTGTATCATACCACAACTAAAAACTTTTTTATTAAAAGTGGATAGAGGAAATATGCATATTTATAAAAAGAAGTACAATCATTTTCTGATTACTAGTTAAAATAAAATGCATGCTGACAGTCATAACAGTCAGTTTTGCTGGAAGTTTAATGAGGGATTTTTGTTTGATGCCTGTACTTCTACATTACAGTTGGCTGAAGTACTAAAATGTCAAGCACTGACTGATTACTGTCTAATTACAGGCCCATAAACAACTTTATATGGCTACAGAAGTACTCCCCTAGTTCTTCACAGTATTGCCATCAAGACTAATTTCAAGAGAGGTGCTTAATGTGTGCACTGTATTTGACGCAAAATTTTCTTGTTGGAAATTTTGGCATTACACTGGGTAACATCTAGATGAAGATTTCCAAGCCATCTTTGAGACAAAAGCTTTGTCTCTGGCCTCTAAAAATTTGGTTTTATTTTTAGCACTTATTTGCTATTAAAGCTGAAAGTTGCACTGAGATACATAGTGATTTTGTGAACATGTAAATGTTAGCTCAAGACAAGAAAGAAATCATCAATTCACTGCAACTCAGGTGTGGAGGGGTAGAAAGTTTAGTAGGTATGATCAGTGTCACTTCTTATTCAAAGCATTCAGAAAAATAACATAGTGTATAATTATTTACAAATTCATTTATCTTTGTAAGGATGCAAACTCCTTCTGAGCTCTTCTGAACACATACACAACTTCCATCTCTTTTACAAGATATCAAACAGGCAAGACAAAGTTTGAGCTGTGTAAAACTACAACTCTTCCCTCCAGCATGAAGGTGATGTAAAAGAGGAAAGACATAGAAGGAGCCATGAGAGAAAGGCAAGAGGAAATGGGATTTTTATGGAGGGAGGAAAAACATAGATGTTTCCTTCCAGTGGCTTAATTTTGGAATTATCTTATGAAAACTTTGCCTATGGCTTTAGATTTTCTGATTTCCTGAAATATCTGAATGGTAACGTAAACAAGCATGACTTCATTTGCACCAGAATTAATACAGGATTAGTGTACCATCAAGCTCTGCAGACCTAAATTGCTCCCAAGAACACAAAAAGCAGGTCTTAGTACTAAAATAGTCTCTTATTACTCACATATATTATAATAACCTTCTAAGTTATTAGTACAATCGGTATGACTCTTATTAATAAATCTTACCACTATTCTTAAATTGGAACATGAATTTAAGTGAAAAATGATACATTATAGTGCATCTGTCTTTAAGGATATGTTTTTAAGTGTTTTACAATATAGAGATTGAATCATTGTTTATTAACACACCTGTTATTTATTTCTGAATGCCTTATTAAACAGCCCATCTCATTACATAAATATACCACACACATTTTAACACCACCACATTGTAAGGTCAATTCAATATTTTGTTAAAACAATACAAGAGTAAAGCATATATTTTCCTTGGTGTATAATTTAAAAACAAGTCTGTTTGATTATTTTGTGCTCTGTACAAATAGGCTATTAAGCTCCCAAGGAAAACTTCACATTTCCAAACACACTTCCAAGTAATTTTTCTAAGCTGAAACTGTAAAACTAATTTGAGAAGTGTATGGTTTCAGCACCATTGCTGTGCATAATGCATTTCCCTCATACTGAAAATGATTCTCTCTCCTTCTTCTAATAAATAGTCTATTGACTATTCTATTCTATCATAGAATAATAGAATGCCAGGTTGGAAGGGACCTCAAGGATCATCTGGTCCAACCATTTTAGGTAATACTATATTTTATGTGCGATAGCTCAGCACCCTGTCAAGCTCAGACTTTAAACTGTCCAATGCCACTTCCCTTGGGACACTATTCCAAGGTTTGATTGTACTCATGGTGCAAAATTTACCTTTTATGTCCAATTAAAATCTCCCCAGGAGCAACTTCTGCACATTATCTCTTGTCTTTTCCATGTGACTCTTCATAAATAGGGAGTTCCCATTTTCTTTGTAGCCACCCTGCAAGAACTGGTACATGGTAACAAGGTCTCCCCAAAGCCTTCTTTTCTTAAGGCTGAACAAACCCAGTTTTCTCAGCCTTTCCTCATATGGCAGGTCCTCCAGTTCTCTGTTCACCCTTGTGGCCCTTCTGTGGACCCCCTCCAGCCTGCCCACATCCTTTTTGTAGAGCAGGGACCAAAACTGAATGCAAAGCTCCACGTGTGATCTGACAGGTGCCGAGTAGAGCAGGGTGATGACTTCTTTGCCGCTGCTGCTGCTATCCTTGTTGATGCAGCCCAGCATCCTGTTGGCTTTCTTTGCTGCTTCAGCACCCTGCTCACTCATGTTGAGCCTGTTATTCTCCAAGACCCCCAGGTCCCTTTCCACAGGGCTGCTCTCCAGCCAGGTGGATCCCAGTCTGAACTGCACTCCTGGGTTATGTGTTCCCAGGTGCACTTCTCCCTGTTGAACTTCATTAGGTTCCTGCTAGCCCACTCCTCCAGCCTGTCTAGGTCATCCTGGAGGGTAGCTCTCCCTTCTGGAGTGTCAACCTCTCCACTCATCTTGGTGTCATCAACAAACTTAATCAGGGTGCTCTTGATCCCAACATCCAGGTCACTTATCAAGATGTTACACAGCATTGGGCCCAATATCAATTCCTGGGGGACCCCACTTGTGACTGGTTGCCAGTTTGAGGAGGAACTATTTACTTTCACCCTCTGGGTACTGTCTGTCAGCCAGTTCCCCACCTACTACACAGACCACTTGTCAAGGCTATAATGAGTCAGTTTATCCAGGAGGAAGCTGTGGGAGACCATACCAAAAGCCTTGGAGAAGTCTGCATAGACAATGTCCATCACGCGCCCTGCTTCAACCATTTTATTGACCATTACATTTTTGTTTGTCTATCAGCATATCTTGTTTAACAAAAATAACATTTTCACTGCCTTTTTAAGGGATAAGTCAATGCCTTAAGATAATTCACTGAGCAGCATAAAAAAAAAAAAAGCGCTGAATATTTGAAACAACTGGCCATTTCCATTGCCTTCTGTACTCTGTCCAGTAAATCTACAATTTTCGCTGTAAATTTGATTTGTTCAGTAAGTCTTTCAAGGCATACCATTATGTTTCTCTCTTTTCTGCTCCCCCCAAAAGAGTGCAGTACAACTTCGACAAGAAAATACAACTTGTCTTGACTGCTAAGCCCACTAAGACAGATTTGCATGGAGTAGTAGCACTGGTGCCTGCAGCGCTGTCATGACATTCCTATTTTGGTCGTATTTAGTGTGTTTTAATCCTGTCCACTTATTTAGGTTTCAATCACATACATCTGTGGTCCTTTGTACAATCTTACAATAAGTTTCTATATACATATTGAAAGAATACTTCCTTCCCTCTGAAGATGTAAAATCACATTGGGTTTGTGATTGACAATGAAGCTGGTTAAATAAATTTCCCATCTATCTGTCCCTCGACTGCTTACTCCTGTCTTCACAGATGTAAAAATTTCTTTCTACCCGAGTTGTGCCATTATAATTTATTGCACAGCTGCCCTGTAAGCCAAATTTGTGATTTGCTATTGATTAAAAATAAACTTGAAAAATAATTTTTAAAATAGCCCATTTAATCTGTGCTGTTTCTGTGAAATAGAAAGCAGGTTGAAAAATGATCCCATAAGGCACTGTATGGGCATGTTTGACGGTATCAAAACAAGTAAACTTCAGACCACCTTTTCTGCTATGGGCAATGATAAATGTGTGACTATCATTTACCCCTACTTACATCTTCTTTTGAAAGGTTACATACAGATAGCACTTGATATTTTAAATTTCCTCCATTGGTCAGGAAATGCAGAGAAACATTTCTGCCAACAATAAGATGTTCAACTGAAGGGGTTTTAAAACTAATTTGTAGAATTATTTAAAAGCCTTAGTTCTCTTATTCCTAAAAGCAGAAATGTGAGCTTACTGGTTTTGCTCATCCTGTACCGGAAATATAAAAAAATAACCTAAAAGCATAACATTATCATAGATGATGCTATTATAACACATTCAGCTTACATTCTGCGTTTTACTCTTTTATTTTACTATTGTAATTCATCCTATGATTTCCAAGCCTCCAACATTTGGAATGAAACATGCACTCATAAGCTTGAGATCTTTCTGTTCGCTACTGCTTCATCTTCTTCACAATTTTTACAGTTTTTCTTTCCTGCTTACAGAAATTTCCCTGACATTAGCCCCTTGAACATGCTGCTGGAGTTTGCATAAAGCTGAAGCATCCTAAATTAGTATGCAAATAATGTTTCATGCATATCTTCTTTTGAAAATGAAATAAATGGTGTGATAAAATCTTCTGAAGACTACTGCAATGACACATTCTCTCAAATAATGCCACTGTAATTCCCTAGCACTGATTGCTGCCGAGTTCTATACCATAATACGATGCAGGTTTTGTTGCAAAAAAAAAAAAAAAAAAGTTCTTCTTCAAGAGCCACAGAAGTTAATTTTACTCATTAATCACCTTCTAGATTTGCCTCAGAATTCTTTTCACTCCTTCTCTTGCCTCTCTGCCTGCAACCCTTTTTGCACCTGCAAGCTAGACTAAGAAAGATTTAGACAAGCCAACCACAGACAAGGTGAAAACTCATTTTCAAATGCCTACCCCTGGAGAAACTCCATAATCCCTAACTAGGCACCTGAATTCCTTCTTTAGTCCTTATTAAGAGTGCTTCATAAACTGCCTGGTGAAAGGGGCTGGGGGGGGGAATCTTATTTCATACTAGAGCTGCTGACTTGGGACTGCAACATTTGCATCCATGGGGTGTTCCAGGGCACAGCATCCTCCCTGGAATAGGAGAAATCCCAATAGACTTTTGGAGAGAAAGACAGAGACCTCTCACTCTTGCTGCAAAACAGAAGAAGGTAGACACCTAGGGGTTAATTTTAAAAACAATGTTGTTTTCATGCCCTCCTTAGCTGAGTGTCCTAATTCGCTCATCTCCAAAGTCCTACTATGAGGCCCTGGTACTTGCAGGGAATCAAGGAGAGCACTCACTGATCACCCCACTAATGCTGTGCTGATGCAAAAGGGGAAGTTTATGGGCTCAGAAAGTGATAAAGAGCATAATTCAACACCTTTGAAGTGAGGGCATTCAGTAGATATTGTTCCTAAACTGGCGTTATAAGACCAGCAATTTACTAAAACAAGAAATCTCATTTGAAGTGAGGTTGAGCACACTAGAGCTAGGTACAAGCAAGGAGAGAAGTAGTAGAGGAACTGGAAGGAGGAAAGAGTAAAAGCCTGAATAACAATACGCGTGTTGAGATCTTAATTCTACCTAAATTCCTCCTTAAAACATCTATAGCCATGAGGTAACATCAACTACTGCTTTCCTCCTCATGCTTACAATGTCTTTACATGCTATGCTGGTTGGTGGGATTACCAATAGCAACTTTTTCTCTGTTGTCATTGCTCTCTGTCATATTCTTGAGTTAATTTCAGCATTTTTTCCCAGATGCCAACAAATGCATTTGACTACATTTAATTGTTACACCTCTTATTTTTCTCTCTTGTTATTTACTTGAAGCAAGTGCTATAACTCCAAGCAGACATATATGTCCATTATATTATCTCTATATGTGAGGTTTTGTCCTGCTCTGTGGTTGAATTCAATGACTGTAAGGGTCTTTTCCACCCAAAACTATTCCATTATAAACATACATTAAAATACTTGAGGAAAATGAGATGATTTGATTAGACAAGGTAGTAGGAGAACATGTTTTCCTGGATGAAATGTTGGAAACAATAAATTATTAAATAAAGCTTAAGAAATGTAACAAAATAAACTAAAATAAGACAGAATTTCTATTTAGCTTGGAGAAAAGGAGACTGAGGGGTGACCTCATCAATGTTTACAAATATGTAAGGGGTGAGTGTCAGGGAGATGGAGTTAGGCTTTTCTCAGTGATGACCAGTGATAGGACAAGGGGTAATGGGTGCAAATTGGAGCATAGGAGGTTCAAGGTGAATATCCGGAAAAATTTTTTTACTGTGAGAGTGACAGAGCCCTGGAACAGGCTGCCCAGGGAGGTTGTGGAGTCTCCTTCACTGGAGACATTCAAAACCCACCTGGATGCGTTCCTGTGTGATGTACTCTAGGTGACCCTGCTCTGGCAGGAAGAGTTGGACTAGATGATCTTTCGAGGTCCCTTCCAACCCCTAAGATTCTATTATTCTATTTAGAATTGCTACTTTGGAAAGTCCTAAATACAGACAATTTCAAAGGCCCATCAACACTCTCTGAATACTGTGAGTGGCAGGCAAGGGAGAAGGCAGTACATTTTCCTGAAATCAAGTTTTGTTCGTATTGATCCTGCCTAAACTCAATCACCCCCTCCTTCAGGAAATGGCCTGAAGCTACATCCCCCTTAAGACCCATAGCACTATTCTTAAAATGTAAATTGTTACTGAAAGCCAAGAAGTCCCATGAGGAGAAGGAGACCTGGGGCCTTGGACAGACATCCTTGCCCAGACTTTTAAGACCTCCTGTGGGGTCATACACATGGATCCATTCTCCTCTAGTGGAAAAAGATCTGGATGGCTAATTAGCAGCATGCATAAATAACTTATGTGGGAGAGACATTTTGAAACTAGTAATTGGCATGCTGTCTAGCTCTGATTTGCAGTTATACTGCATGACAGACATATGGCTGGAAAGAAGAAAACATTCCCTGCCTCAGCCTACTGTAGTATCTTCTTAAATAGCTCAGACAAGTGGAAATGGAAATAAAGTGATTATTCCAATTATCAGAGGCTCACAGGAATACACTGAGCCATGAGAAATTTACCCTCATTTAATAAGCTGCTTGAAATTAGAACTGTAAAAAACAGCGAGACAGTCAAAAGCTATGTGAAGTTCAGCCAATCTATCTGCAGCAGCTCAGGGCAGCAGAATGTACCAAGCAAATGGGGACCTGTTCCTCTTCCCAGTCTGTGCTGACAAACACCAATTAAGATCTCTAAAGGACTCCCACTAGACTTGAAAGCAACAAAGATGACATTAAAATTGACTTTGATTATCACTTATCTATTGTTAAGATTTACTGAAACACTCTGCCCTTTGCTTCTATTTTCTGGCATTTGTCCATTACAGTGGTGTGCCAAAAGTGACTTGTTTCATTAAAATCTGAAACAAGAGAGACTGACACTGTGAGTTACAAAAATTAGTATTTTTAAGACACTACTTGTTAATAGAGAATATCTGATCACCATGATTCAGTGTCTGCACTTAGTTGTAATTAGAATCCATACTCCCAGTGCATTTCAAATTTACCCACAAGCACATTTTTTGAGAAACTCGAGTAGCATTTCTTTATAAAATAAAATTACAGAGAAATTTGATTTCTTTTTTTTCCACAAAATTGCAATCATGTAGAGTATCAGTTGCTTCAGGAGTAGATCTACAGAGGTCTCCTTCAACTTTAATCTCTGGGGTCTTGGTGTTTTTAGAATTTACTATTTTCTGCATGAATTCAAAACAGCCTGATAAAAAAAATCCTCTGTCAGGTTTTTAATGATCTGGGTGAAAAAATACTTTGAAATGTCCTAATTTCATCACAGAATAACATCTGTATATACCCTGAAATACCAACAATACACTGTTTAATTAAAAAGTTCACTATTAAGCATATGGCATTCCATTCTCATGAACAAATACATTTCTGTTGTCTTAGAAACCAAATAAATCCGGCATTGATAAAAATATGAAGTATTTATTACCAAGAATCATAACCATATCATCTCAGCAAGGTAGCTCAAGTTGACAAGAAGTGACCAAAGAAAAAGGCTTTACAAGTTCAAGTATACAGATGAAAAAGTTTAGTAGTACAGACTAGACACAAATAGTACGCCTTGCATAACCTCGTTTAGTACTGATTACACCTAAACAGTGCTAGCCTAGTCTATGCAGTCATTTAAGGGATATTTGTGATAAATAATTTAATACTAATATAATCAGAGAAGGCTTAGATCACCAGGACTGGAATTTAAATAACAATGGCTAAACACAGCTTTTCTCAACTAACTGCAGATTCATGATCAATACAGCATAATAACACTTCTGTGCAAATTGCCCTACTCTCTTACTAGCAACATATAACACAGAAAATGGGCAGAATTATTTGTAGATTTTATTAGTATTGTTGTTAGCATTGCTACAATATGAGATTTTACTGTTTGAATTCTGACTTTTCCCAGAGGGAAAATACAGACCTGTGTATTTCATTCAGATCCTGTTCTCCTCCTCTATTATCACATATCTTCAAGTTTTAAATTATTTTCAATGCCTATAACTTACTGATATTCAAACAACAGGCTAGAGGTTATGCAAAAAAACCCCAAACAACACAACAAAAAAACACCCACAAAAACAACAACAAAAAACCCCCAAACAAACAAAAAAACCCAAACCAAACAAAAAACAGCTGCTGGAATTGTATGGTCTTCATAACTCGGAAAAGGAGATGCTTGAACTTCAGCAGTGATCTTGAGATTGCAAAACCCTCGTGAAAGTGGAATGTGTAAATTCACTAACAGATTTAAAATTTCTTTTCACAGAATCCTCAGAGTTGGAAGTGACCTCTAGAGATCATCCACTCCAACTTCCCTGCTAAAGCAGGATCCCCTAGAGCACATTACTCAGGACTGCATCCAGGTGGGTCTAGAATATCTCCAGAGAAGGGAACTCCACAACTCCCCTGGGCAGCCTGTTCCAGTGCTGTGTCACCTTCACTGTAAAGAAGTTTTTCCTCATATTTAAATGGAACTTTCTATGTTTCTGCTTGTGCCCATTACCCCTTAACCTGTCATTGGGAACTCCTGAAAAGAGTCTGGCTCCATCCTCCTTGCACCCTTCCTTTAGATACTTATAGGCATAAATACTTTTAAGTACATGACAGGTATACTCTGTCCTTTTATGACCTAAATACTGTTTATTATGCAGAACTGTCTCTACTATTTTGAATCCAAGAATGAATACAGTTGGATTAGGCTCACAGTCCTACAACTATTTGTCCACCCATTTCACATATCTCTAGCTATCTCAATGTTAAGAGTTCTTCCTTCACTAGGAAGCTCACTGTTCTAAACAAATACATTTTTAATTATTTTAAATTAGATTACATTTGTGCTTTTGCAAAATGTGATTCTGCAGCAGGTACCATAACAAAGCTATTACCCTACTTGATTACCATAACTGAACAATGATCCTTATCCATTGGTTTAATTGAGGCAATTAATAGCTAATTTTATATCCTACATCTTTTACCTTGCTAATAAGTAAGGAAAATCCATTAAGGGAATGTAATTGTCCAGGTTGGAACACAACAAGAAAGCAAAGAGAGTTCATTTAGGTTTGACCTCACAATAATGTATCTTGCAGTTTGCATGCTACAAAGCCGTAGCTCGCAGCTATTTAGGACCATGATACTGAGATGAACCTTAGCAGCTCTACAGGTAGTTATCATTCAATACAAGAAAAATTTGTGTGCATAAATGATGCTATTTTCACAGCATTACTTTAAATAGAAGTACTTGCCACTTCCTTCTTTCAACTTCCTAATATTTGTTACCATTTTTGCAGTTTGAAGCAGAGGGGATAGAAAAAACAGCTCCTACAGTGCTAACAAAAGAGGAACTTATACAGCAATTTAAGGTTAGATGGGAGAAGTGATTATACTATAAAGTTGCAGAGACACTGGAGATAAGAATGGAAAAGCCAAGAGATGACTAATGAGCCTAGAAATGGTCACAGTTTACTTTTCAATAATTTTTTCTCATTCAGAAGAAATCATAACTCTAGGTACACTGCATCTTAGCTAGTCATAAGAACTTTAAGTTGTTCCAAAACAAATCTTAAATAGAAAGGACTGGCATTTCAAATCGTGTATGAGATACATCAACATCAGAAGCAACTGAATTGTATTCATTTTCACCAGCTATGGATTTGGTAATGTGAGTTTTGAAAGAATTCTTGTTCTTTCTTGTTTCTTGAAAAAGAATGCTTAGAAACACATCATTGATGTTTAATGTGTCTTATGTATAATAATCCTGCATAAACTCATGAACTCACATTCATTAATTACATTAATTTTTGTTCCTGAAAAACAGGTTATAAGACATGGTTTTCCATTATCACCAACAACAGTTCCTTTGCAACAGGCCTTTAATGAAATTTTCTTCTGCCAAAGAGCAAAAGTAATCAAGCTACTAACCAGTGATGCTCAGCAACATCATTAGACAGTTATAAAAATTTGCACGTAAATGAGCATCTTCAGTATCTTGCTGCTTTCTCAAAAAAACCCAATAAACACCTAGCCATAGTGCAATCTGCACATAATATATTTCTGAAAGCCACATAAACACTGATGAACGACACTAAGGATATATAGAACTAGAACAATAAGGAAATTTATTCATCACTGTTTACCATTACAGAGGTGAAAACTACAGATGACTATCAAGCACTTAACATAAACCGTTCACAACCAAAATAAAAACTAACTGAATGATGAAGTTCACAGATTTTTCAAAAAATGAAACACCACAGCAGTTATTAATCCACTAAAAAGATTATCAGGCTATGATGTATGGACAATGAAAAACCTGTATAATACTGCTTTCCAGTCCATAAGAAAGATAGTACCTCTTTTATCTAAAGCATTAATTTAAAAAAAAAAACCCAACAACAAAGAAAAAACAACTTAAAAATAACTTTGCTGCAGAAATGTTAATTCATATCCAATGTGAAAGGAAGAGAGGAAGGAAAGAGGTTAACATAACATAAATTTGCTATGACAATGCACCACACCAAAAAAATCTGAAATCACACATACATGTTTCCAGAGACATGTGACACCATACCTGGTGATGTGGGGAACTGCCTTCACACGTTGGTTAGGATTACCCAGACTGTAATCAAGAATGCAATACACGACAATGGATGGATGGATGGAAAAAAAAAATAAATAGAAGAAATGAGAATGATATTGAAACACATACAAAAGAGATGAACATCAGAAAACTTCTTTGACATACTGAAGAACTAAATGCTCCCTCCAACTCACTTCTGAGTAATCTGAATTGATAATTTTTACAGACCTTACCCTGTCATGTACTTACAACAAAGCAAGGGCAACATTACTACATTACTACAAGCACTACTACAAGCAGTAGCAAGAACGTTCACAAGTCCTATATTCAGCCTTTCAAGTAACATACATGCAGAAAAATAAAAGTGTAGATAACCTCAGGCTACAGTAAACCACAATTTTAATGTCATTAATATATAGTTTTTTAATTACCACTGTTACACTAATATTGGATTTTAAAATTTTCTTACACTTTGGTTCACTTAAGGAGTAAACTCAACTGCCAAGATGTAATCGCTGCTGAAAGCCTCTCACAGAAAGAGATAGAAAAGAAATCACACTATAAGGATCTGCTGTTGCTACTTACTGTACTTTTTTTCTTTCTTTCTCTAAGGGTAAACAGTCAAATTACTGACCATGAGGAGAGGAAAGGATTGTGCATTCAACTGCAATGCCCTCTTATGCATTGACAGTGCTCAACATGAAAGAAGATGAGGGAGTGCATTTCTGGATTCACAATTAGAAATACAGTTATAAGGCCTAGGCTCCTATTCTGTCTTTTTTGGGGGGGTTACGGGGTTTTGAGATTTTTTTGTTTGTTGTTTTTTTGTGCTTTTTTAAAAATTTAGAATACAGGTTCATGACAAATTCAAGATGCTAATATTACTTGGATTGCTGAATCTTTGAAACTTTTGAATAAATTCCTCTCATTCTGACCAAGTCAGTTTCTTAAAGAAGACAATACTGGCCTAAATATAATTAAAAATTACCAGCACATTTGCAAAAAATAAAATGTCTTGAATTGGTGCTCCTTTTTTTAGCCTTATTACCTATATATTCTCTGTTAATATAATGCTATTGCATGTGTATACTCTATGCATTTTACATATTGTATATTTGGTGTGAATATATTGTGTATTTTGTGCATAAACATATCATGTTAATTTTCTGAACACTACCTAACTGTGACAATTTGGAAATTAATGTAATGCTTAAGACAGGGGTCCTTTGAGCTAACAAACAAACAAACAAAAAATTAATTATAAACAATTAAAAAACTATTTCCTAAGAACTAAACTCATACCTACCTTAAAATTATGAATTTTAAAGGAAACTAACTTAAGAGTGATGTAGGGGTTCATTTATTTTACTTGTGTAATTTGAAAAGAGTAACAAATGAATGAAACTGAGAAACCAAACATAACTAAAGCAACCATATAATGATGAAAAATAGCATCAATTTTCCCTGTTATTCATCTGGTTTAGCTGAAAAAATAATTAATACTACTTTCAAATTAATTTAAATTCCTTTCTAAATCACAAATAATTAAATTACAGACTGAAATCCCATGTTTCAAAGCAAAATTGCTATGTATCATGCAGCCAACTGATGGTTCAAAGAAGTGAAATGTTGGAATCGCCACAAGTTGATTCTTTTCTGGTACTATTCTCTTTAGTGTACCATCACAGGTTTCAATTACTAAGAAAATATATCTAAAAACAAAACACAGATTTACAACCTATATACTCACACAAAAAGTTACATTCTTAAGCTACTTATAAATCAACTAAGTGAAAGCCATTGTTATAACATAGGAAGGTCAAGGTACCAGGATGAAATGGCAGTTCAATCTACTGATGCAGGCAGCAAAGTTATGATGTTACCCCACCTCTTCCTAACATGTTCATGAAAACTGGGAAACTTGGCAGTAGTTTCAAATAGAGTATGTGCTAAAATTTTGATGGTCAGTAAAGCCATGGTTAACTATTAGAAGGTAAATGTCTTCTACTACTAATTGGATACCACTAAGGACAGAAGGAAAAAGCTAAACAGATGGTGTTTAACCAGGTTGCTTCTAACTGAAACTAAAAATTATTTTCAAAAAGTCTGCTGAGGACTGGTAAGAGGGCAGACGCCATATCATGATTAAAAATAATCCTAAATGTAAGCCAACACCACAATCAAGATTCCAATTCAGCAGACTGGTGAGTTCAAGTGGTCCAGCTGAAGCCTCCCTTTCACTTGGCTCTGTGTTCAGCTGGGCTTCATCCAGGGATAGCAATGCAACTGCAGGCAAACCCACCATCATATAAATACACATCACAGTGCTAGGCTTTGGTTTCCACCTAAAATTTTATTACAATTTCAATAAAAAGATACGACCAGGGAATAATTTAAAGAAGGGCCCATTAATTCCCCTACTTCTCCATCCTTTGCCTGGGGACCTATCTTGTAGTTCCACATGGATATTATCAATTCTCTAGAAGGGCTGGCACATCTTTTTGTTTGCTGTTGAAATTCACTCATAAAGAAGCTGTGCTACTTAATTGCTGGTTTTAGTAGCCTGAGGGAAGACCTGGAAGGCATTTTTTCCTTTCTCCTCACAGTCTACAAAGTCTTGGGAAAAACCTGCTGATGCAGGCATAGTTAGCAGCTGTAAGATTTAAAAGGCAAACATTGACATGAAAAGGTACAAAATCCTAAGAAGAAAAGGGAAACAAACAAACAAAAAGAAAAGAAAAGAAGAAGTGAGAGAAACAAAAAAGGCAGAAGATCAGGACAGACGCACCCAGCAGCATGATTAGCCGTTCCAGGGAGCAACCAAGGGGGACCTTTCCCTGCTTGACTGCCCAAAAAGGGACTGAAAACAGGGTAAGACTGATTTCACCAAGGGCTCTTTTTTTTTTCTTTTTTTTTTCTGTGACACCCATTCAGCTCTGTTAGCAATGCTCTGTGTTCAGTGCATCAAGTGGCAACTTCTTTCATTACATATACTCTGTTCTTTCACATCTCACTTCTGATTTCCTTTGAAATTGATTCCCACCTGAATTAATTCAGGATCCTCCTACACTGTAAACTACTTTTCCCAGATGAAACTATAAAAAGCGGCAGTTTCAAAAACACAGCTTGATTCCAGTTCTAGAAAGACAATTTGTTCTTTTTTTCTTTTTTTTTTTTTTTTTCCATGTAATTTTCTTCATGAATATCAGCAGTACTATTTTTCTTGGTATGTCTTAATTTGAATGGTTCACGATTGCTTGGCTATGCCTCTTTATTGAGGAAGAAAAACCTTTTTGTTTAGAAACAACCAATAACCACTTGGAAATCTTCCATAAAAATTGTTGCAAAATTAATTTTTATAAATACTTCCCTGATATGAACAAATTTCCTGACACTTCATAACAAGCCTCCAAATTAAAGAGTCAGCTCTAAATAAATATCTAACAACTGATAAAACAATTAATAATACCTCTCCAATGGAGCATGTATAATAAATATTTTGGTATGAAAGGGAATAGTTAGAATTAATTATTCCTATGACATTTAACCAACATGCAAGTACTGAGCATTTAACCTTTTGTCAACAAACTTCACATGGCACTGCAAGAGAGATTAATAAGAAGACCGGGGAAAGACTTGCATTAGTAAACTTTCACAAGGGTTAACTCTACATGTAGTGGCAGCACAGAAACAGGAAGTCAAGGGAAGTGATTTGTGAATTTGGCCCTGCTGAAAGCTTTGTATGCTTGGGGAAAGTGACAGAACACAATTTACTAGGGGCAGGCTCACAAGGATCTGTATTATATCTTGAGACTGCAAATGAGACTTTTACATTTAATCCTCAAAGGAAGGGATCAAAGAGAGGAAGTGGCCTCAAGTTGCACCAGGGGAAGTTTAGATTGGATATTAGGAGAAATTTCTTCACTGAAATAATATCAAACAGTGACACAGAATGCTGAGGGACGCAGCTCCACTGGAGCTGTTTAAAAGATGTGTAGATGTGGTGCTCAGGGACACAGTTCAGCACCAGACTCCATAGGGTTTGGTTAATGGCTGGACTGGATGATCTTAAAGGAATTTTCCAACCAGAATGATTCTGTGCAATAACTCATCATATGTATCACGCTCAAGTACCTTACTCTGTGAATACGTAGATTGATTTTAATTAATCAGTCCATTTATTTCCAGTCATTTTGCTAACTGGAAAGATCCTCCTTTCAAAACTCTAAGTTCCTCCTTTAAATTATCTATTCCCGTAAAAGTAGGAGTGCTTTGGGCATCTGAGATTCATGCACGTGATACACTTCAGTTATGTGCAGCCATGTCCGCAGCAAATCCAACTGTCCTGTAAAAGAAGTCGGGTACCAGGTAGCTTCAACAAATGGGAAGAGAAGCGGGCAAGCATTGTTTCTTACACACTATTTCGGCAAGCACCCACATCTGGCATCTTCTGTATAAGGCCTTTGGGAGCCACAGAGCCTGCTGACATCGCTGTACTAAAACGTATCTGAAACTTAAAGTCTGCTTAGCAGTTTTGTCAGGATGGTGATTAACATTACTGTGGAGTTGTTCTGGGTCAAGAAACTCTTGAGGCTGTTCTTGAAACGTCAAGGCTGCTACCTAAATTCACTGGTATGCTGCAGCAGCTTTTCAAGAGGATGAATTAGCTTTCCACAGACTTTTATAGCATTTTCATTTCATCAACTATTATACCCTCCACCCACTTAACTCTAGTACATACTTTCCTATTGAAATACTGCATTTCTTCTCAACATATAAACCCTAAACGTGACAGCAGCATAATTGCAGAATAGTATCTAATATTTCATCTTCCACCAACCCAGAGGATAAATACATGGAACCATATCTATCAATGGTTCATCCCAAACTGTTACTTTTAAAAGAAATTAAGATGCTAGACCATCAGAAACAAGACTGAGTGAAGAAGGGGCTAATAAAAATTCGGGTGGGATTACATATGGAGCCTGATATACATTAAGTCCTCCTTGCATTGTAAGGGATGTTGACTATCATTTTTTGCAGAAGTTTTGAATTTTTTCAGTGTAGATCCTCATCAGTGTTAAACACAGTAAATCCTTTAAAACCACTTCATAATTTTCACCAATAAAAGCCTTTGAAAATCATGAAGGACATAGTCAGGCACTTTCGATTACCCTAAGCTGGAGTAGCAGTTAGGAAGCATTGCAAAATGCTACAATTTGTAACAGGCTTGAGGCTTACATTAAACCCTCAGGGAGAAAAGGAATAGCTGCAGTAAAATAGCCCTCTTCCAGCTTCCACACTGGTGTGCAGCTACTGCAGACCTGCTTATGAGAAAAGTGAACTTTTTTATTACATTGTAAAAACCCATTAGAGCTCTTTGACCATTATAAATTATGTGTAAATGTATAAAAAGAAGGCAACTCCATGCCGTAGAAAAAATATCTCATGCAATGCAAACACATTAAAAAAACAAAACAAAACAACATAAAAACCTGAAGCAAACCAAACAAACAAAAAACCCCAACAAACAAACAAACTCCACCAACCAACCAACCCCTCAACCAAAACCCAAAATAGTGGCAGTGAGAATAATAATGGAAAATATCAAAACACCTCAATAATTATTATGGGTATAAGAGGCTTCAGCGTATCAGCCTGAAAGAAGATCTGAATTTCTGAGATACTTCAGCTGAAGCAAGGGATGTTTACCATTTCAATACACTCAACACCTTGAAGAATTGGTCCTCGAGGGATTTTTTTTGTTTTGTTTTCTACAGGCAATTTATAATTGAGAGTAAATGAGAAACTGGGGGCACAAGGGATCCTAATGGGTGACTTTTATACATTTAACTTGTACAATGTGTCTAAACGTTCAGCATGCAGCAATTATTTCATCAGCTCTAGTATAAAATCTTGGTTTTTTTTACTGTGCTAATGAGTTGAGCCAAAGTAAATAAAAATATATTGCTCAGATACAAAATGTCTCATTTTTCTCTCTGATGATACCAATCAGAGAAAAAAAAAAAAATCATCAATGTTACTTTTAACATTTTATTTAATTTATGTAATTTCTTCTGGAAAGTTTTCCCCTTCACACATTTATTCATCTTTGCTATAGCAGAAAATCCTAGTTATGAATTTTAAGTTATGAAAATTTGTCAGGATTTTTTAATATTGTGTTGGATCTTGTGCTAATCATATGTAATAAGGATGGCTATAGACCAGTTACAGTTCTATGTTGTTTAACTGGGAAAAAAAAAAAAAAAAAAAAAAAGAAAAAAAAAAAAAAAAAAAAAAAAA